>NW_019154099.1:41038893-41055141 GCF_002288905.1 Enhydra lutris kenyoni | reverse complement strand
TGACAGACAGAGATCACAAGTAGGCAGAGAGGCAGGCAGAGAGAGAGGCGGAAGCAGGCTCCCTGCCGAGCAGAGAGCCCGATGCGGGGCTTGATCCCAGGTCCCTGGGATCATGACCTGAGCTGAAGGCAGAGGTTTTAACCCACTGAGCCACCCAGGCGCCCCTCTAGTCCCACTTATTGACAAGACTGTCTTTCCCACTGAATTTCAGTGGTGCCCTTGTTTTCCAATCAATTTCTACAAAAAATAATCTTCCTGGGATTTTGATTGGGATTGCAGTTAAGCATGTGTTCCATTTACTTACCCCCATAATCTCAGCAATATGAGACTTCCAATTCTATAACATGGTATATTACTTGATTGATATATATATCTTTAATTTCTCTTCTTGAATATATATATATATATATATATATTTTTTTTTTTTTTAATTTTATTTATTTATTTGACAGACAGAGATCACAAGTAGGCAGAGAGGCAGGCAGAGAGAGAGGGGGAAGCAGGCTCCCTGCTGAGCAGAGAGCCCAATGCGGAACTCAATCCCAGGACCCTGAGATCATGACCTGAGCAGAAGGCAGAGGCTTAACCCACTGAGCCACCCAGGCGCCCCTATTATAAAGGTTTTATGACAATATATACACACATTGGTTTTCCAATAACTTTACACCTCAGAGCTCCAGGTAAAATATCTAAGCCCTAATTGTCATGGAAGGCTTGCAAATATTTTTAAAAAGTATATATGTATATTTTTGTTTGAAATCTTAATCTGCCTAAAGAGAATCTACTCCATTAGAAAAACTCCTATGACAGGGCTTCTTTTCTTGTCTTCTCTCACTGCTACTGTTTGGAAGAAATCCAACTTAATGTCTTATTAAATCATGACTCTCAGAATTGTGTAACACTTCAACTGAAGTCTAAGAACCAGACAGAAAAGCAGATGTATTAGAATGCTGTGAAAAATATTTACCATTAAATGATGTTATCATGATTAATCTTTCTCTCTCTCTCTCTCTCTCTCTCTCTCTCTGTGTCCCTCAAAAGAACAAAATATACTGCTTGCCTGTGTTTTGACTCCATTTTTCTGTGCAAAACACAGGAAAAAAAAGATTTTCTGTATAGCTATTAGGTTTAAAAATGTTTGTTTGTTTTGGAAGCTAGATCATAATGGTGGGCCCTTAAATTGTAGTTGGCATGAACTGTTTTTAAGCCATATTATTTCCACTCACTGAGTGTTAAGCTTTTAACTATGTGTTTTACTTAAATTCAGACTTTTGTGAAAAAGTCTTATCAATCTGTCATATTTAATATATTGGTTGTTATATCTGGGTTTGTGCCATTTGACAATTTAAACAATGCCTTTTTAAATTTAATTTTTTTGAAGAGGAAGATTAAAGAGAGAGATTCATTAAACAGATCACTCTCTTTCTTTGTATTCCCAGAGTGTAAAATAATTATTTGCCATAAAATAATATTTACTGAAGGATGAATCTCTTGTAAGGGTTCCAGTCTACTCATCACTAACATTTTAACAAGTGTGCTCAACTATCTATGCATTTGCCTGATTTATGATCAAGTTCAAATTTCTCAAATGTCTGAAGTAGAATCTCATCATTAATTATTTAACAATGACAGGGCATTTTAATTGATTCCGCATTTCTCTATCCTCTGCCTATTTCTATCTTCCCAATCCTTCTTGACAGATCAACTTTCCTAAGCTCAGTTCTGATTAAAGTGTTTACTGAGGTACTCTATTTATCATAAAAGCCCCAGTAGTAATAGTTTCTCACACACCATGTACTTTTATCTTATTCCTTACGCTCCCTTAAAAGCTGGTGACATCTTCTGAACTTCAAGTTTTTAACCTTTCTTTTACTGCTGCAACTGAATACCACCTGCTTAAGTCACAAAACCTTACACGGTTGTCTGGGCTTTCCCTTTGTGTTAATGCCAACAATAGCAACAGCAGTGATGGATTACTTGCGTTGGTGGAACTAATGATAGGATTTTAGAAATAAAAGTTATCGTAACAAGTGTTATATTACAGTTATACAACATCCTCCTGATAGGTCCATACAGAAAGTGGTTAAGTTAATTTTTTTTTTTTTGCAAAGTCAGAATTTAAACTTAAGTTTTATTTATTTCAATTACTGTGTTTATATTTGCTCTCTGGTTTCCTCTAATTGTCATTTACTTGTGCATCACCTCTTTGTAGTAAGTGATATGCATATATAGAAGCACTGGTAGCCAGATCTTTCATAAACTTCATGGAAAAAAATAGTCACCCTCTCTTTCTTTTTGTTTTTGTTTTTTTCTTACACCTGCACTCCTTGTTTCTTCCACTTCCTTTCCCCTGCCCACCCCCCACCCTCTCTCCTTTCTCCCACTCATAGTTCAACATGAGACAAAAATATTTACTTTTTAAATTTTCTTACAAAAATTGTGGAACAGCTGATTTGCTTCACCTTTATTTTATTAATTTTTAAAATTATTCTCTTTTCCTGAATTGATCCTGAAAGTATCAAGAAATAAACTCTGAAGAGTTTCAAACAGATGTTATCTGATTTCCTATTGATTTTAATTTTATTTATTGACCATATCTTTCAATGTTCTTTTAGTTTTTGAAATTTTGAAACATCTATTAATTAGAAATTTAGCAAAAACTTTTTTTTTTTGAGAGAGAGAGAGAGAACTGGTGGGGCCAGTATAGGAGTGGTAAAGGGAGAGTGAGAGAATCTTATGCAGGTTTCATATCCAGCACGGAGCCTGACTGATACTGGGGCTCAATGTCATGACCCTGAGATTATGACCGGAGCCTAAATCAAGAGTCAGATGCTTAACCAACTGAGCCATCCAGGTGCCCCTAGCAATAATTTTTGAAAAGGGAAGATTATTGGTTGCCAGTCAGCAACCATTTTTGTAAATTATATTTTGTGAGTGTTTTGGTGTCCTCAGAAACTTCCCTCAGGTATAATAATTGGTTTTTAATCATGACTGTTTCCCAATAGAGTTTCACCAAGTTTTCTTAAAAATAAAAAATTTTAAAAAACCACATAAGTGGTAAACATCATGTCCTTAGTACTGTTTTGGTAACTATGCACTACAGTATTCTGGGATAAAATATCCACCCAGATACTTTATGATATTTCTATTTTTGTCATAATTATGAATTAATTATCTCAGTTGCTTTAGAGAGTGCTTCCATATGTTTGTAAGTTTCATATCTTATTTAAAATAGGCACCATGGGGCACCTGGGTGGCTCAGTGGGTTAAGGCCTCTGCCTTCAGCTCAGGTCATGATCCCGGGGTCCTGGGATCGAGCCCCGATTCGGGCTCTCTGCTCTGCAGGGAGCCTGCTTCCTCCTCTCTCTCTGCCTGCCTCTCTGCCTATCTCTGTCTGTGAAATAAATAAATAAAATCTCTAAAAAATAAAATAAAATAAAATAAAATAGGCACCAAATCAGCATGCAGGTTTTCATTCACAATATGTTAGGAAAGATTATTAAGACATATTATATAAGTCAGGATGATTGGTGGCAGTGATTCCCATAATCTTAGGGCCCTAAAATTACTTTGTTTTGTTTAATTAAATAAAATGCTTATAAATAAGACCTGCCTTGCAATATTCTGTAGAATAGAACAATTTTCTAAGTAAATGCATAGCATATGTAAATTCCATAGTTCAGTTTGACTGGAAAGAAAAGCATGCATTGAGAAAAGGGAAACTGTAAGCATCTGTAACATGTTGAGTCATAATTCACTGAAATCACTTGCTCACAATGTAATATAACCATGTAATGAGTCTTTTAGTCATTTCTGATATTTGCTGCTTTATTGATCCTTAATTTGAGATTCCTCATTTATTTTTTTAAAGATTTTATTTATTCATTTGAAGGAGAGAGAGAGAGAACACAAACAGGGGGAGCAGCAGAGGGAGAGGAAGAAGCAGACTCCCTGCTGAGCAGGGAGATGGATGCAGGACTCATTCCCAGCACTCTAGGATCATGACCAGAGATGAAGGCAGGTGCTTAACCAAGTGAGCCACCCACGTGCTCCTTGATTTTCCTGATTCATTTAAAAATATAAACTCAGAAATGCTGCTTACCATAATAAATATCACTTTAGTGCTTTTGGATTATTAGTAATTTTACTTCAGAAATTCTCTCAAATTGTCTAAAATTTCAGGGTTGGTTACAATCTGAAAGGAGAAACAGAACAGGAAAAATAAAAATAACAATTGTCATCTGATTAAAATTCAGTTTCTTTAATTTGTTGAGGATTGACAACTGTATCAGAACAGTGCAATTCAGTATTTGAATGTCATAACATCATATTTCACAAATATAAGATGACAGTAAGATGCTTTACCCTCAAACTCAATCACCGCTGTTTTTTCTGCATGTCAGAATGTGTGTGTATCTTTATCCATATACTGAAATTAATAAAACATACTGCATAGTTTCACTTTTGTTTCTTTTTCTTTTACATATTTGTTCATAACTTACTGATAATTGTGCTAATAGTCATCGACATTATTTTTATTATAATGTGATTTCCTTAATTATTTCTTTATTGACATTTTATACTGAATTTTTTAAATAATTAATTGCATCTTTGTGAACAGCAATTCTATTGGGATGACTTTGTAAATATTAAGTAAGGTAATTTTCTAATAGTGACATTTCTAAGACACATTATAAGGTCACTTTACATTTTACATTTTACCCTTGTTTTTAATTTTCATTGCTACAAATTTTAAAATACTATATACTTCTAAGTAAGGGAATTGAAGATTTTACCCACAACTCTGCCAAAATAGGCGATGTCATTATTTTAGTTAGCATTTATTTAATTAAATTAGATAATCAATTGTATTTTTATGTTGTAGTATTTTTTAAATTTTTATATTAACTTTAATATTGTTTTGTAATGATCTCTTTATAAAACAAATTAGCTTTTGTTGATATTAATATATAGAAATATTTATTCTCAGGTTACTTTTTTTTTTCTTTTACCTTGCTTCTTGAGCTCCTAAATTCAATTCCAGTGTGTGTGGAGGCTTTCCCATGGCAACAAGCAATACTTGGACACCAGTAATTTGTTTTATAATTTAATGCAATTTTGACACTATCTACCTGGAGATAGCATCAGATTCCACAGATGAAGGGCTCAATCCCACAAGACTCCTCCATTTCAGAACAACCATCTACAAACTGGAGCTTCCATGGACCTCTTTTCAGCTCAGGATGCAAATCCCAAGTCCAGGTTGTTATGTGTCTGTCTGACCGACTAGCTATAAATCAGAGATTTCTATAATCCCTTCCTTGGATTTGATTAATTTGCTAGAATGGCTTGCAGAGTTTAGGAAACCCATTTACTAGATTACTGACTTATTAAAAGGATATAAAATAACAGCCAGATGAAGAAATACATAGGGTGAAGTCCCAACAGGAGCTTCTATTTTTGTGAAGTTTAGGACCCAGCATGGTGGCCCACAAAATTGTTCTGGTTCCCTAACCTGGTAGCTCCATAAATCCTCCCCTTTTTGGGCTTTCATGCAATATTTATTAGGTAGGCATAATTGATTAACTTATTGTTAATTATTTGATTAACTTAATTATTGATTAACTTATTGTTAATTAACTTTGGTGATCCAATCTCTAGTCACTCTTCCCTTGCAGAAAAGTTGCAGGTGGGACTGAAAGTCCCAATTCTTTTTTGTTTTGTTCTGTTTTTTTTACTTAAAAAAAAAAAAAATAATATATAATGTATTGTTTCACAGGTACAGGTCTGTGAATCATTAGTCTTACACAATTCACAGCACTCATCATAGCACATACCTTCCTCAATGTCCATAACCCAACCACTTCCAGCCCTCCCATCCCCCTTTCCTTCAGCAACCCTCAGTTTGTTTTCTGAGATTAAGAGTCTGTTATGGTTTGTCTCCCTTCCTGGTCCCATGTTGTTTCATTTTTCTCTCCCTCCCCCCCCAACCCTCCTCCCTGCTTCTCAAATTCCTCATATCAGAGAGATCATATGATAATTGTCTGAAAGTCCCAATTCTTGATTCATGGTTGGTTTCCCCAGCAACAGGTCCCCAACCTTAGGTGCTTTTCAAAAATCACCTTTATTAATATAAACCGAGTTCTGGGGGTAAGGAACTTCTTAGGAACAAGACACCCATTTCACCTCTGTGGCTCTAAAGCATTTTCGAAACTTGAAGACTACAGACCACATATTATGACAAAAGATGTTCCCATTGTTTTCATCATTCAAGAAATTGAAAGTTTGGGAAGCTGTAAGCCAAGAACTGTGAATGAAGACCAAATATATGAGAAGTATATTTTGATCATCTGAATGATTAAATATATATATTTCTTATAAGTCACAATATCAGGGCACCTGGGGGGCTCAGTCAGTTAAGTGGCTGCCTTTGGCTCAGGTCATGATCCCAGGGTCCTGGGATTGAGCCTGATGTCCGGCTCCCTGCTCAGTGGAGAGCCTGCTTCTCCTTCTGCCTCTGCACCTCCCCTGATCAAGCTCTCTCTCTCACTCTGCTCTCTCTCAAATAAATAAATAAAATCTTAAAAAAATAAAAAAATAAATAAATCACAGTATCATATCTTGCTTACTGTATTTTATATGTTTTTATTTGATGTAGCAAAATATTAGAAATATCTTAATGATTTTTCCCATTAGTCCCCTACTTAGAGTATCCTGTTTATTATTATGAAAGACTCTCTGACTCCTATTTTTAGTATGTTTTTTCCCCAACTTGTAAATATTTTTATTAGGGGAACTATGAGACCCTAAAATCTCACAAACTGGGACACCTGGATGACTCAGTCAGTTAAGCATCAGCCTTTGGCTCAGGTCATGATGTCATTGAGTCCCATGTCTGGCTCCATGCTCAGCAGGGAGTCTGCTTCTCCCTTTACCCACCCCCCCACTTGTGCTCTTTCTCTCTCTCTCTCTCTCAATTAATAAATAAAATCTTAAAAAAAAAAAAAGAAAAAAGCAGAGCAGATTGTCCAACATTGATCAGATTTAGGCAATATTCTTACAAAGAGATTTGAGTGGGAGGGGTGATACTATATTAGTTGTCCTTATTACATAGTTTTAAAAGGATCAAAAATACCCTGTTTATACTTCTACCATCCACCAAAATTCATTATTTAACCCATAAGCTTTTGGCAACTAATTATATTAAGAATTCTAAAGCCACACTAATTTTTTTTTTAAATTAAACCACCCTCCAATTTCAGTTTTTAAATGTCTATAGGATTCAGGAAATACTGGATCTTTCTCACTGAAACACTTATATTCCCAGAAAATACAAAAAAAATATTTTCAAATTAAAAAATTATCTTAACGCATTACCTAAAGTGTCTGGTTGGGAAACATTGAGAAAATAGAAGTCTATATTCCATTATTTTAAGGACAACCCCATTTGTTAAAAGAAAAACTGAGTCATGTTAAAAATTTTAAGTGTTTATTTGGTAAAAATCAATTTATATTGGGCTGTATTTAATCTGGTAGACAAAGAGGAGCTTCAAGGAGCTTTCTGTAAAAGAAAGACTTTTATGGGTAAAACACAAAGGGACCAAGGGAGTTATACTGACAAAAAGCAGATTAGTTATTGCAAGTTTATTTTCCTCTGAAAAATGAAGCAGTCCATCAGGCGTATTATCTAACTACTACTAATCAGGTGCTTTCTGATTGACTGGCTTAAGATTTCATTTTTGGGAGAGCCAAAACTGTAATTAAGTCTCAGTGTGGAGACTCCATTTTTTTGGCCAGCTGTTTTATTTTTAACAGTTATGAATCATGGAACATTAAAAGGCAAACAAGCAACAGTAACAACAAAAATCTATTTAACAGAATATTTCCAAAATACTTTAAAACACTTTTGACTTATTAAGGATCTATAAAGGAGGTCTGCATCAGAGATGGCACTGCAAACACAAATATCCTAATCATTCAGAACTCCTTCTCCTTCATTATCCAGACTTTATAGTCCAAAGCCCTTCAACAGATTATGGATCCTTAAATGATCCTTTATTAGACTTTTTCGAAGTTCTATGACAACATATTTTGGTTTAGCAAAATCTCTACCATTTCTACAATTTTTACCAATTTTGGGGTTTTTTATGACCTAGCAATTCTTTTCTCTCATTTTCTGAAATAGTACACTAGAGACCCTTTTTTTCCCCCAAGATAACTATTTTATTACTTATTTTTATTTACATATATATTTATTATTTTTCAGATTAATGAGATTGATGTAGCTAACAGTCATCAGAAGCTACTTACTTCACCTTCCATGTTTAATATACTCATGATTCTTGCATTTCTTGAGCACTTCCAAACTTACTTCAATGAACACTTTCTTTCTTTTTTTTTTTTTAATTTTATATATTTATTTGCCAGAGGGAAAGAGAGTACACCCAAGTCCAGGGAGTGGCAAACAGAGGGAGAAGCAGGCTCCCTGCTGAGCAAGGAGCCCAGTGGTGGACTGGATCCCAGGACTCTGGGATCATAACCTGAGCCCAAGGTGGATGCTTAACTTACTGAGCCACCCAGGCATCCCAGATGAACACTTTCTTAAAACAACATATATCATATTCCTTTTTCATCACCTTCTTCAGAACTTTGAAGATGATCAGTCTGTTTGTGGTATCAATTAATGATC
This sequence comes from Enhydra lutris kenyoni, assembly GCF_002288905.1. Taxonomy (NCBI): domain Eukaryota; kingdom Metazoa; phylum Chordata; class Mammalia; order Carnivora; family Mustelidae; genus Enhydra; species Enhydra lutris. The sequence goes on along the minus strand of NW_019154099.1, from coordinate 41,046,452 downwards.
AATGACATTTTGTAGTGATTAAAATAATCAATCCACAGCAACCCAGCGATTGTGATTCTCTCCTCTTTTGTCTCTCTTAAACATTGTGCTCAAGTAAAGCAGTAAAACTTGCCAGGACCTACAAGACTTTTATAATTTTCTTGTCTATTTCAACCAGAGAAACAATCATGTGCACAATAGTGCAGACATGCTTGGCTGAGCTTATGGCTTTTAGGAACTCACTTCTCTAGATACATTTATTGCTTCCAGCTTTTCCTCCTAAGGATGGGCTGCTAAAAACACTTACAGATTTTCCTACTTTCTTCACAGAAAGATATTATGGCTTAATAATGTGGGATTGATGATGGCAAAAATGAAAAGCCAACTTAAAAATGCAAGCACAAGATGCATTCCTACCAGAACTTGACTGTTATGCAATCTATATTTTCCTCCTCTCAGCTCAGAAGCAACCTAACAGTTTCGCTGGCATCTACATGTAGATTAATATGTGGGTTTCTAAATCCAAAGTTAAAATTGAGATAATTTTTAAAGGAGTTTTATCAAATATTTAAACAGCAAAACTCAAATTATAAAGGGTATCTGTGTGTTTCTGACATATTTGTGAACTTCTCAGAGCTTTTCTATGAAGGACAGTTTTGCCTATAATGAATTTCCATTCCCCGCCTCTCATATCAACCACTTATTCTTTTATTTTATTTATTTCTGATTATTTCTGGGATAGAGGTCCTGGGGGAGTAACACTATTGAATAAATTTAATGCATTATTGATTTTTCTTTTTACAAATTTAATTTGCATATTTAATTTACGTCTTTGTTGGTAAATTAGTTTTTGTCGCTAATTTCTTCTATTTCCATATTACCTCAATTTTCTGTGTTATTACTTCACTTTTAGTTTATTTTTCTATTGAATTAAAAGAACTTAAGATAGAAATCACCCAGATTTAGTTTCAAAATTTTAAATGAACATATTTGTATTTCTAACCCTATGTTCCATGCACCTCTGATTGCACATTTTGAAAAATACCAACATTTGAAATTATTAGTTATCCTACTACTTTGTAAACCATCTATTATGGGCTTCTTGTTTCCTCCAAATTTTGTACTTTTTCTTGAGCAAACAAAACCTGCCAATTAAAAAATACATCAAAAAATCATTTTGATTCCTTAAGATTTAAAAGTTATAGCTACAGGCACCTGGGTGGCTCAGTTGGTTAAGCCTCTGCATTCAGCTCAACTCAGGTCATGATCTCATGGTCCTCTGATGAGTCCTGCTTAGGGCTTCTTGCTTAGTGAGGAGCCTGCTTCTCCTTTTGCCTGCTGCTCCCCCTGCTTGTGCACTCTCTCTGTCAAATAAATAAATAAAATCTAAAATTTTTTTTTAAAAATAAAAGTTTTAGGTATCATCTCTCTTATTCCTTGGTCAAGAAGGAGGTGAACCATGAGAGACTATGGACTCTGAAAAACAATCTGAGGGGTTTGAAGCAGCGGGGGGGTGGGGGGTTGGGGGAACCAGGTGATGGGTATTAGAGAGGGCACAGATTGCATGGAGCACTGGGTGTGGTGCAAACACAAGGAATACTGTTATGCTGAAAATAAAAAAATAAAAAAATTAAAAAATAAAAAATAAAAAAAGAAGTAGAATAAAACTTAGCACACATCTATAGGCTACTCTTAAATTTTTTGTTGAATACTGTAAAAATAATTAAATTATTATTATATTAATTTGATTTTTAAAGATTTAAACATTTTAAATTTGAGATATATCAGAAAAAGATACAGTGCAGAGTAATATTTTTTAATAATATTAATTATTAGATTTATCAAAAATGTATTTTGTTCTACAGCTACTACAAAGTGTTTTACACGTGTTATTTCCTTTAATCCTCATAAAAACTAAAGGAAGTCAATCAAATGATTGTATATATAGTTAAAATTTACAAGTGAGAAAATTGAGGCTAGTAAATGAATTAAGGTGAAACAGCTAATATTTAGCAAACTATGTTGGAAAAATTCAGCTCAAAATATCCCATGTATACGATGCTATTTTGAAGCTTATCAATAAAGAGTTTCTCTTTCATCTAATTTTGAATAGTTATTTTTCCTTTTGACATTATCTCACACTTTTTCCCACATTATTCTTACTTGAACATGCACTTTATGCATTAGAGAGAGGATTTTTTTGTTCTTGTGTAGAGAGAGGATTTTTTTGTTCTTGTGTTTGTTTGTTGCTGTTATTAATTAGAAGCAGTCTTAGACAACACTGTGAAATACTTAACTGCATGGCCCTGTTTGAAATAGTTAACTGCATGACCCTGGACCCTGAGATCATTCCTGCTTCTAAACCTGAAAATTGCTCCATCTGGGCATAGGTACAAGGAGCAATGCTTATTTTGGTTAACAGAAAATAAATTGTTAAATTATGGTTCTTTAAAATTTAAAGGCATTGCTGTTCACATGAAAGGAAGCGATCTGAAAGAATCACAATGAAGATGCTTTGAACTGCACTATAAATGCAATTATTAGTTTTTCCTTTGTAACAAGTCATTGCAAATCTGTTAGCTGAAAACCACAGAACTTTTTTTTATTTATCTGTTTTTCTAAATTGACAGGAAGTTATTCTGGTCTGAAAAATCTCAGATAGGGCTGCACGGTGTATGATGCCTTTCATGTTTAGCAGTTGCCTGGCTGGTTAGCCTTCAGGATCTTATTCATAAGTTGGCTAATTTGCTCCAAGTTAGGACTATGGTCATGTGTCTCTTTTAAGCAGGCTCATTTGCACTAATTCTCATGGTACGTTTGCAGCTTTCCAAAGAACAACAAAAAAGACAAGTTCTCGTGAAAATGTACTTCTCAAGGATCTGCTGGGCCACACTTACGAATGCTCCATTGGAAAAAGCAAGTCTCATGTCCAAGACTATATTATTGAAGGGATGGAGAAGTTAATAAATGTATGCACCAATTTTATTTATTTATTCATGAATGCATTCATTAGTTTTGTTACCTAGAGAGAAGTGTCAGCATGTCTGAGAGTCAGATGATCATATATCCTTGGGATTTAGATGTGAAGGGTACCATATGCATGGATCAAAGAACAGAGAACACCGAGTATCCAGACACCTCAGCAGGTGCCACCTGGAGCCATATCTGTCTTTGGCAGAACAATGTACAGATAAGTCAATGTCAGCATATTTTGTGGCCAATAACAAAATGTGAGCATAGGGTCTTCCTGGGAACTTAGATGCTGCCCTGCTGAAATGACTTTTTATTCTGATAATGAATTCTTGATAAATTTGTGCACAATATTATAGTGAATACCAGATATATATATTTAGTGTATATACATATACATACACAGGGCTCACACACAAAACAACTACTCGACTATATAGTTGTTAAACAAAAAAGTTTAAGTGAATGTTGGATTCATTCTCATAGAAAAGATGTTTTGTTCTTCTTTCCAGATTTCTTTCAAATCTGAAGTGGTTATGACCAGCACTGCTCATATATAACTCAGGTTTTCATGAAAGCCTCCAGATGCCTGAGATACAACTTTAGACTCTCATTTCTAATGAGTTAGAATACCACCTAAATAAGATTGACACAACTCAATGCAGATTTATTTAGGATAAATTCACCATGAAAGTATCTTTTATTTTTTCTTTTTCTTTTTTTTTAATGTTTTATTTATTTGACAGAGTAAGACAGCATGAGCAGAGGGGAAAGGAGAGGGAGAAACAGAGTCCCTGCTGAACAAAACCCTGGGAACATGACCTGAGCTGAAGGCAGATGCTTAGCTGACCAAACCATCCAGGTGCCCCATGAAAATATCTTTAAATCAGGCATATAAACAGTAGCTAGAATGAGCATTGTAATTTATTTTATCTTGTGTCTTAAAAAAAAATTGTAGACAGTCTCTAAAAATAATTATCAAATGTTTCCTTCTCTGTGAACCTAGAAAATATACAACTATTTTTTGTTTTTGTTTTACCTTATTTTATATTTATTTTATTTTATTTTTTCAGTATTCCAAGATTCATTGTTTATGCACCACACCCAGTGCTCCATGCAATATGTGCCCTCCTTAATACCTACCACCAGGCTCACCTATCTCGCCCACCTCCCCCGCTCCTTCTTGGTTCATCTCCCCCTCTGATTTTGCCAATTCTATTTTCCTTTCCTTCTCCTAATGTCCTCCATGTTATTCCTTATGTTCCACAGGTAGGTGAAACCATGTGATAATTGACTTTCTCTGCTTGACTTATTTCACTTAGCATAATCCCATCCAGTCCCAACCGTGTTGATGCAAAAGTTGGGTATTCATCCTTTCTGATGGCTGCATAATATTCCATTGCATATATGGGCGATATCTTCTTTACCCATTCATCTATTGAAGGGCATCTTGACTCCTCCCATAATTTGGCAATTGTGGCCATTGCTGCTATGAACATCGGGATATAGATGGCCCTTCTTTTCACTATGTCTGTATCTTTGGGGTAAATACCCAGTAGTGCAATTGCAGGGTCATAGGGTAGCTGTATTTTTAACTTTTTGAGGAATCTCCACACTGTTTCCAAAGTGGCTGCACCAACTTACATTCCCACCAACAGTGTAAAAGTGTTCCTTTTTCTTCAGATCCTCTCCAACAGTTGTTGTCTCCAAAGACAAAGGAAACTGAAGTGAAAATGAACGTTTGGGACTTCCTCAAGATAAAAAACTTCTATACAGCAAAGGAAACAGTCAACAAAACAAAGAGGCAATCCACAGAATGGGAGAAGATATTCATAAATGACACTACAGACAAAGGGCTGATATCCATGATATATAAAGAATCCCTCAAACTCAGCACCCAAAAAACAGATAACCATGTCAAAAAATGGGCAGAAGACATGAACTTCTCCAAAGAAGACATAAAAATGGCTAACAGACACATGAAAAATGCTCATCATCATTAGCCATCAGAGAAATTCAAATCAAAACCACATTGAGATACCACCTTACACCAGTTAGAATGGTGAAAATTAATAGAACCTATACTATTAACAGTACTTAAAAAAAGGGGAAACAAGATGGTGGGGAAGTAGGAGGAGGCACCATTTCAACCTGTACCCTAAAGTGAGCTGATTACCTACCAAAGAATTCCAATCACCCATGAAGTCAGCCTGAGATCAGAATTATACACGTCTGGATCTCTGCAGGGACAGAAGACGCCAGTGGGCAGGTAAAGCAGAGTGGGAACATCGGACTGATATCGGAAGATAAACAAAAGGGGGAGGGAGCCACCAGAGGTAACCGCTTGGAAAGTAATACCCCTAATACGAGAGTGCCCTGTGTCTGGGGACCAGCATTAACTTGGAGACTGGTTGAAAGCACTCAAAAAAAGCAAAGGATTGTTGGGGGGGGGGGATTGTGGGAATCGGGGTGGCTAGGGACAGGGGCTTAAGTCCCCAGACCTAGGACAGCCTCCCCTGGTGCTGAGCCAGAGAGAGTGCGGCAGAGAAACCAGGTCTTGGTCCCGAGCCGCCAGTGCGCCTGAGAACGCGTGGGGTCTGACTCCTGTGAGGGGCTGGGAGCCTCGCCAGACGGCAGAATGCCAAGCCATGCTACAGAGCCTGAGATGCGCGCGCCCCTCACCCTGCCCTGAGAGAGGTGTGCGAAGGCCCAGCCCGTCACTCTTAGACCCAGAAAGATCAGGCACTCTCAGCCCAGGCCAGTGGGAAAATCTCAGTATGTAATCGCTGCTTGGAACCTCTCTGGTGGTCTGGAGCTGCCCAGACAGCGGCCGCTGCCATGGTTTTGGGTACAAGCAGAGGATCCTGCGTCCCCTGGGACCACAACTCAGAACCTGCTCTGCCAGCAGCCAAGGGGGAATTTATATGGGCTCTGCAGCACCCACAGGGGACCAGACTGAGGCTTCTCTCTGAGAGGGAGGTCAGGGTGCAGTTTGCTTTCCTCTAAACCTACAAAAACCATCAAAAGGGGTCAAGGCGAGAGAAAAAAAAGTGAACAAACATAAAAACCTCCAGAGAACAAAAGCCTGAAAAAACCGGTTTCCTCAGAGCCCACACCCTTGAGGGGGGCAGGAGGACTTAACTCAGGGAACATCATTGACTGAAACCCCACCTGGCAGGCCCCTCCCCCAGAAAACCAACCAGGAAAGAAAAAAAAAAAATAGACGACAAGAGAACAACCACCACTACTTCATAGGACAACTTTTATTTTTAACTCGTTCCCACTATTCTGGTTCTTTTTTTTTTTTAAATATATAGATAATTTTTTAACCTATTTACCATCACAGTGAGATGTCCAGTACATCAAATTCCATAATAACCTTCTAACCTGAACTTTTTGATACATACACCTGTGTTTTTCTTTTGCATTTCTATTTTTTTTTAATTTTTTTTAAACTTTAGTTTAGTTTAATCTAGTTTGTTCCTTTTTTATTTTTATTTTCTAATATTCATATAGAGTCAAACTTCAAGGTAATCCCCTTTTCCCAATCAATGTTACCCCTATAAGTAAACCAATTTTTAATCCCCCTTTATCTTAGGAAAGTTGAGTCCTTTAACAAAGATCTCAAGATACATCCAGGAAGAATCAAAACAACCTTCCTTGCCCACACTGAGAATTTATAACCACTCTCCCATCTTTTTCTTCCGCCAGTGTTTCTGTGTTTTTGTGTTTGTCCTGATAGTATATAAATCTTACACTTGGGGTTCTTTTTGATGAAGTTCTTCCTTTATTTGCTTATATATATATTTTTTTTTTCTTCTCTTGTCATATACTTTTAACAGTCTTTTTGTATGTCTGTTTTTGTTTGTATTCTTCATAAATCTTACCTTGGGGCCCATTTGGGCTGAACCTTCTCTTTTATCTTCCCTTTTTTTCCTGTCTCTCTCTCTCTCTCTTTTTTTTTTTTTCTTATTCTTTTCTTTTTTCTCTCATTTGGGTGGGGAACCCTGATTGCTCAGAAGCATTCCAGGGTGCACCTTGACTGCACCACGGTCGATACATCCAGCTACATCCGTTCAGTCATCTCTCACCAAAATGACTAGGAGGAGGAATGCCCAACAGAAGAAAAATACAGAGGATGGGCCTTCTGCAACAGAGCTGACGGCTATCAACATAGACAATATGTCGGAAAGAGAATTCAGGCTAACAATTATCCAGGCAATAGCTAGGTTGGAGAAAGCTATGGATGACCAAATGGAATTGATTAGGGCCAAACTGAAAGCGACCAGGGATGAGGTTCACAATGCTCTCAATGAGTTCCAATCTAATCTAAATTCTCTAAAAGCTAGGGTAACTGAGACAGAAGATAGAATTAGTGATCTGGAGGACAAACAGATAGAAACAATCAGGAGGAAGGCTGGAACAAACAGCTTAGAGGCCACGAAAACAGAATCAGGGAAATAAATGATGCCATGAAATGTTCCAACGTCAAAATTATTGGAATCCCTGAAGGGGAGGAGAAAGAAAGAAGTCTAGAAGATATAGTGGAACAAGTTCTTCATGAAAATTTTCCCAATCTTGCGAATGGAACCAGTGTTCATGTACTAGAG
>NW_019154099.1:40937440-41028893 GCF_002288905.1 Enhydra lutris kenyoni | reverse complement strand
AGTCAAGCAGAGAGAGTCAATTATCATATGGTTTCATTTATTTGTGGAGCATAACGAATAGCATGGAGGACAAGGGGAGATGGAGAGGAGAAGGGAATTGAGGGAAATTGGAAGGGGAGGTGAACCATGAGAGACTATGGACTCTGAAAAACAATCTGAGAGTTTTGAAGGGGCCGGGGGTGGGAGGTTGGGGGAACCAGGTGGTGGGTACTAGAGAGGGCATGGATTGCATGGAGCACTGGGTGTGGTGCAAAAACAAAGAATACTGTTACGCTGAAAAGAAATAAAAATTTTTTTAAAAATAATTAAAAAAATAAAAAAAAACAGTACTTAAAAAAAAACCTCATTTACTGCTTTATTATCCTAATTTCAAATAAAATAAAAATTAAGGACTGTTTTTTACTAATATATAAATCATTAAAAGAGTACATTTTGGGGCGCCTGGGTGGCTCAGTAGGTTAAAGCATCTGCCTTCAGCTCAGGTCATGATCCCAGGGTCTTGGGATCGAGCCCTGCATTGGGCTCTATGCTCAGCAGGGAGCCTGCTTCCTCCTCTCTCTCTCTGCCTACTTCTCTGCCTACTTGTGACTTCTGTCAAATAAATAAATAAAATCTTTAAAAAAAAAAAGAGTACATTTCTTTGATCTTAATTCCTGGAAAGACTTTTATTCAAAATGTGCTATTAATTCAATATTTTTCTAGAGTCTTTATATAGATAAACTATATGCAATCTCATAAATATGTTTATGTATTTATGTATCATCATGGTTTCTGGATTAAGGCATAGCATTAATTGAATTTTTGTAACATTTCTTTATTCTATTGTACCAGCATAGAAAGCTCTTTCACAGAACTTTATGCCTGTGTGTGTGTTTGTATACACAATGCACGTATACTAAAAAAGTATATGTGTGTTAATACATATGTAAAACCATTTATTACTCTTTACCTTGAAAACTATTAAGTAATATTTATTTTTTTCTGTGGTTCAAAATAATTAATGCCCCAGTAGTGTTCCCCACTATACACTATACTATTTTTTGTACTATACACTATAATAGAATATCTATTTTTGAAAGAAACTTCATCATCCCATAAATATTTCTAGGGTCTATGAAGGTTGGAAGATTGCAAGACTCTTACTGGATTAGAAATTATCAGACATTAGAAACTATCAAACAGCACCCATTAATGTACCCTTCATATCTGAAATTTATTTTCTTTCAGTCAAACTTGAATGTCACATATAATGTATGAATATTCTGATCATGGATAAATTTAACACTTCAGTTCCATTCCATTTTACTTTAGTGTTGTAAATTTTGTGAAAAAATAACTTTTTGTTTTCATTCAGATTGTGGGCAAATTAATTTCTTTTCCATTGTAGTACTGAAGTCACCCTTTTCCTATTTACTGTGTGCTGAGATCACTCTCAGCTTCTAAGGGGCATCCTTCTCCATGGGCAGTTCACAGAATGGACGTTAGCTTTCTTTCCAGGCCAGCTGGAGTTTGTCTGATTTTCATATTTTCCTTTAACCAGAGAAAATACTCTGCTTTTAAAGGATTTATGTGATTTGATGAGGCCCATCTGGATAATCTTCCCATCTTAAGACCAACTGTGTCCTATAACATAACCTAATCATGGAGTAAAATTCATTTTTACAGATCTGAGGATTATCCAGGACATATACACCCAGAGGAGAGAAATCTTAAGGGACATCTCAGTGTGCTGCCAGACACTAATGACAGAATGTTAAAGTAGGTATGAGAAATGTTCTCGTAAAAGTTTTACCTCTAAAATTTGCAATATTTTTGAAGAGGCTTGAAAGGATGTGACTAACTGTACAGCTGAAAATTGAAAATATGGGTGCTAATAGGAATATGAAATCTGAGGATCTTAACACCTGCCCTCCGTTTTTATGTTTGATTCTGTGTCAGCTTTAATACCATAGTCAAGATCGGATATTTTATCAAAACATTGATAATACTTATTTTAATAATGGGTGCTCATTTGTGCCATAAACTATTGCAGTATAGCAAAGGCCTTTCAGGTTAAATCAGTGTTTGTACCTTAAAGACTTCCTTAATTTCATCTTACTAAATGCAATGAGCATTTGCAACTCTGCAAGGCACACACGTTCTGGAAATGTCTTTATTATGTTTCACATCTTCTTACAGACTAGTCAGTTATTTCATGACTCCTTTGCTGTCTTGTAAGATCTTGCCAACTATATCTGATAACAACCAACACACACAATTTTAAACTTATTTTTCCCTAAGATCTTACCCTAATCATTGGAAATTCATTGAAATTTTGAATAGCATGTCAAGATAATGGAAGCGACAAGGTGACACAGTATTTTGCACTCAGCTTCTTACGTCAGTTTCTCACTACGAACTGCTCAGTCACTACCACGTAGGAGCTTTCCCCATAACCACTACCTGAAGTGACTTCTACAATCACTCTAAACGCTCAGTGTCAGTTGTGTGCTCTTCCTAACACAGGGCCCTAGGCTCCTGGAGATTCTAATATCTTCCATTGCACCATCTAGAACATGTGTCCTTCAATGATGTTATAGAATGAGCAAGGGAGAAGAAGGCACAGTACTACATTAAGGCCCTGATCTAATTAAAAGTTTATGTCTAAAACAAGAAATAAACCTCACATAGCCATTAAATAGCTCTGCCTCAACTAAACAGTCACAAAAGGAACAAAACTAATGAAAGCAGAAGACAATCAAGACTTTAGATAAAATCATGATCAGAGGTGAGCCACTGAGGTGTTTGTTCTTTGATTTAGATAATGACATGCACCAAATGTTATGGTTATTTCCAGAAGAATAACAGTAAGATTCTAGATTCCTATATTTTTGGGTGAATCTGTAAATTTATTTTTTTCATTGCACCCACCTTGATCAAGGAGACTCATCAAATTATAAGAATAACTCTATAATAATACCCTAAATTCTATAGTGTTGAGAAAAATTGAGAGATTACACCTTTATTAGAATCTGTATTTTTCATGTTCTAGGTTTCTGATTTAGGACACGGATGTCAAAACTTTTTAATTCAGAGTGTTTGCCCATGTGTTCCTCAAATCATCTTTATCACAATTCTGTGAAATTTGTATTAAAAATACAGATGATTTGATACTGCCCAATAATACTAAATTGGACTTGTTAGTAGAATCCTGGGACCCAGGATTTTAAAAGTGTTACCATGGGGGCGCCTGGGTGGCTCAGTTGGTTGGGTCTGATTTTTGATTTGGGCTCAGGTCATGATCTCATGGGTAGTGGAACTGAACCCTGGATTGGGCTCCATGCACAGCAGGGAGTCTGCTTTAAGATTCTTTCTGTCACTCCCACCACTCACTCACACTTTCTCTCTCTTTCTCTCTTGCTCTCTCTCTCTCAAATAAATCTTTAAAAATAAAATAAGCAAATAAAAGTATAACCATGGATTAACTCATATGCATACCTTAGAACAACTGTTCTCATTTACTGGGTCAAATGTATGTAAGCTGTGACTAGAGCTAGTGGGATGTACATTTTTACAACCACTTTGTAAATTGGTTCAGCATTCTCTATTAATATTGCACATACATGTAACCTATGAAACAGATATTCTGCTCTTAGGCATATCCTCAGCAGAAATGTGTATGGTATGTAATGGAAAGGTAAAAACAAAATTTTCCTTTATTTATAGTTGTGAGGACTTAACATGAAACAGTTTTCAATCAGCAGCAGAAAAATAAATTAATTCTATTATATTCTGTAATGGAATTCTTTACAGGAGTGAAAATGAATAAAATCCTGCTGCAAGCAGCACCAAGGCTATATTTTACATTTATAACTTGAGGGGTACCTGGGTGGCTCAGTCAGTTGAATGTCTGACTCTTGATTTCAGCTCAGGTCATGGCCTCAGGGTTATGAGATCGAGTCCCACACCAGACCAGGATGGAGACAGTTTAAGATTCTCTCTTTTCCTCTCCTTTGCCACTCTCCTCTCTCTCTAAAATAAATAAATAAATAAATAAATAAAAATAAAAATAAAAATAAAAAATAAAATAAAATTATAGCTTGAGAAAAAGTGGACAGACATAAATCAAAACTGTATTGATCTCATTTATACAATGTTCAAGAGCAGGCTGAACTAATCTATAGCTCTATAAATCCAGATAGTGGTTACCTCTAGGAAAAGGTGTTTGGTTGATAAAAGATAACATGAGGATGGCTGTGTCTATTTCTTTTATTTTTGTTTTTGTTTTGTTTTTGTTTTTATTAACATATAATGTATTACTTCCCCAGGTGTACAGCTCTGTGAATCATCAGGCTTACATATTTCACAGCATTCACCATAGTGCATACCCTCCCCAATGTCCATAACCCGACCATGCTATCCCTATCCCCCCACCCCCCGCAACCCTCAGTTTGTTTTGTGAGATTAAGTGTCTCTTATGGTTTGTCTCCTCCCAATCCTCTCTCTATTTCTTAATATTGCTGTGATTCATGTCCTGTTTATGCTTTTATATATGCAACTTTTTTTGAGCATGCATTTTGTATTTCAATATAGTTATAATGAAAGAATATAAAACAAAGTGAAGACTTGAAACTACAATATTTACTTAGAACTAATAATTTTCCCAGTCTGAGATTAAAATTTATTCTAAAGCCACTTTTATTACAAAATTTAAGCAAGCTGCGTATCTACCTATACCTCAGTTTCTCAATTATAAAAATTAATTTACAATCCTTAACTTGCAGATATAGTAAAACATAAAATTAAATTGCATAATCTATGAGGAAGTGCTTTGTGTACTAATTATCTGCTTGTCATACCCCACCCCATCATCACTCCCAACACAAAGAAATAATAGTAGAATAGGAGAATAGGTAAAATTCAAGGGTATTAACTGGATCAATATGCAATGGGGTTTAAATTTCTGGTGTGACATTTTAAGAGTTTTTGTTGAAATGTTAGTCTCTTTTACTTTCTTGTTCCCCAATGGATACACTGTTAAAAAGGATCATGACTAGTATTTCTTGGAGGCTATCTTTATTTCAGAAAGGTCTACCATGGAGAGATTAGGTCAGCCATTCTCGGAGTTGAAAGCCAATTTCCAATTCCTCTTTTGATTTCCTTACAGATATCATTGGGCACATGTGTCTTTGCAAATAATGTTGTAGTTAATGTCACAGGGAGGTGGTGCTACTAGCAACGGGAGAAGAAACTGCTAAGACTGGCCCTGAGTCTAAGCATAAGGACCTTCAACTCACCCCAATCTGATACACCAAGGATAAAGATATTGATTTCCTAGTCCGTGGATGTCTGTTATTTTGAAAAACTGAAATAATAAAGAGGCTTTGGTAGGACACAGTTTTAGGTTATGATCATAAATCTGGTCAAATCCACTAACCTTTAAAAAACTCGAGGTAGTATACTATTATATATTTCTGATAGACATACATTTTATGCATTTTATAATATCGTGAAACAGATTCATAATACATATTTACAACTGTAGTTAAAGTTTAAAGTATTAGTTTCCAAATTATTCTCAGATCCTGAATTACTAAACAATATGTCCCGTTTAGGTGGGAATTAGCAAGGTTGCAACTAAAAGTTTCCTTTCTTCCTTTAATCCAGCCAATGGAATAATACTGTTCATATATATATATGTGTGTGTATATATATACACATATGTATATGTGTGTATATATATATGTATATGTGTGTGTGTGTATTTTTTTTAGACAGAGAGAAAGAGCAAGTGCACATGTGAAGGGGGAGGGGCAAAGGAACAGGAGAATGAATCTTTTTTTATTTAATTTCAATTTAATTAATATATATTACATTATTAGTTTCAGGTAGAATTTAGTGACTCATCAGTTGCATATAATACCCAGTGCTCATTACTTCAAGTGCCCTCCTTAGGGTCCGTATGTCAAATAAATAAATAAAATCTTAAAAAAAAAAAATTTACTTGTACCAGAAAAAAAAAAAAAAAAAAGTAAAATGGGAGGGATCAAGAAAGAAATCGTTGATAACAGCAGTAAATTTTTTAAAAAGATCAGTATATAAAAATGACTATTATAGAATTTAAAAATGCAACAAATATTAATTTAAGAGATGATATCTTTATTATCTCAGATACAGTAGTATCGCAAACTAATTCATAAATTAAAAACTTGTACTTTTTTTAAGATTTTATTTATTTGAGAGGGAAAGAGAGAAAGAATGAGAGGAAAGAGGTCAGCAGGAGAAGCAGACTCCCTGCTGAGCAGGGAGTCTGATGTGGGACTTGATCCTGGGACTCCAGGATCATGACCTGAGCTGAAAGGCAGTTGCTTAACCAACTGAGCCACTCAGGCACCCATGTTGTACTCTTTTTAAAGAAAAATGGAAAATTTGCCTGCTCCAATGAACCATTATTTAAAAGTAGTCATTTCCCAGAATATCTTCACATGATACTGCAGTTTCTCAACTTTAAGCAGTTTCCACACTTTAGGAACATATTCTTACCTATGATGGAGAGTAACTCAATAATAAATTTTTACACCTAATTGTCAGGGCATGATTTTCACGTTTTCCCAAATCAATTTGTACACTTTAGTAGTTTATTCAGCAAATATGTATTGAAATCCTACAAGTTTCAGAGACTGGGGATAGAATAGTGAGCAAAAAGAGGGACCACTGTGAAGGAAGAACCCAGGCAGCAGAGGCCTATTAACCACATGAATAATAGCATAATAATGATTGCTAAACCTTGTGATCTTTACAAATAGAAGATATATCTGAAGTAAGGTTATATATACTCAGAGCCTTAAAATTTGGTGGTTAATCTAAGAGACTAGATGATGCTTTTCCCCTTGTGATTTGATATTATTTACATCCAGGATTAATTTTCTTATCCCATTTATATAAGAGAAAAGGAGACATAGGGGTGAATATAAGTTAAATTGTTACTTACAAGCCAGGAAGTGACTCAAGGTAACAGAATATACACCAGAGAGAACAAATTGCATGTCGAAAAATACACACTAGCAAGCACACACAGGTAGTCATATGTCAATCAAATGTTTATTAATGGAGGTATAATATTATAGGAAAATATAACAATGTATATCATATATATTTTTTAATTTAAGATACTTCCTCCTATATATCCTTTTGTGTCATATATTGGTATACTTCTTAATATGCTCTAAATTTATAAAATCAGGCTATTCATTCCTTTATTTGTAATTGACTAATAATTTATACATAGATCATAATGTCATATATATAAGTAAAAATTCAGAAACAATGCAAATGTCTAACAGAAGTGAAATATTTAAGTCAATGTTTTATGGCATCAGGTTATTCACTAATTTAATAATAACTTTTTTTCTCTCTTTTTTTTAAATTTCAGCATAACAGAATTCATTGTTTATGCACCACACCCAGTGCTCTATGCAATATGTGCCCTCCATAATACCCACCACCTGGCTCCCCCAACCTCCCACCCCCCACCCCTAATAATAACTTTTAATAAAAAACCAAATCTTTAAAATTATGTAATAACAAAGATATATGCGCATTTTATACCATATTTACCATATGAACTATATTTTATTTAAGGAGATTGAGACAGAATGTTATGAATAAAACCATATGAAACTACATTTTATTTAAAGAGATTGAGACAGAATGTTATGAATAAAATGGTTACTCAAAATTAGAAAAAATTTTAAAATGCATATTTATGGGAGAACTGATTTTTCTTCTAATTATTGCCATGCTATTTTTTTATAGCTCTGTAGTGTATATATTTCTTTTATAATCAGAAAATGTACTAAATGAAAGAAACATGTATATATAATTAACACACTAAACATTTACGGAGCAATAACTGTGTTTCTGGAACTGTATTAAATATTGATGCTGAGGGGCACCTGGGTTGCTCAGTCAGTTAGGTCTCCGACTCTTGATTTCTGCTCAGTTCATGATATCCAAGTCCTGAAACAGAGCCCTGCATGCTGGGGATGTGGAGCCTGCTTAAGATTCTCTTTCTCTCCTTGTGTGCCCCCCAAATGATTTTGATAAGGTGTTATTCTGCAGTTACATAAATAGTACACATAAATACATGTCATAAGTACTACATTAAGTCAAATGTAAAAAGACAATTGGGTACCTAATCCTGATTGGAATTTGAGCAACATGCATGTAAGAAAATGAAATTTGAACTGAACTTGTGGAAGAGTAGGGGGTTTCTAGGCATTAATTTATTAAGTAAATAACTTGCATCAAGTAAATAACACAAATGATATAACACATGAAGGCATGCAAGAGTGGCTGGAGTTACAACGGGCGGCAAGTACATAAAATTATTGTTCAAGCATGAGTAGCAGTAAGAGCAGAATGGGAAGTGCCAGTCTAACAGTTAATCTCTCTCTATGATAAGACATTAAGTTTGGACTTTCTCCTAAAGGTTATAGAGCAAGATTTATGTTTGTTTCTTAAGGAGTAACACAGAGGGGGCTATTTTTCTTTTGCAAAGATGACTGTGGTGGCAACATTCAAAGTAAAAAAGGAAGATATTCAAGGAGAAGGGAGAGTGAGTTGGAAGCTACTGTGTTCTTCTAAATGAGCAGATCTTTTCAGTC
The DNA here is from genome assembly GCF_002288905.1 of Enhydra lutris kenyoni. Classification (NCBI taxonomy): domain Eukaryota; kingdom Metazoa; phylum Chordata; class Mammalia; order Carnivora; family Mustelidae; genus Enhydra; species Enhydra lutris. The sequence continues at coordinate 41,020,248 of NW_019154099.1, read as the reverse complement.
GGAACTAGTACAATAGAAATGGAACAGAGACAGCATACACTTGTAGTCTTAGTAAAATAAAGGTGGCAGGTTCAAAATAAGGAGGTTAATCAAAGATAATTATACATTGATTAGTTTTAAAGTTCATGACAGTATGTTTGTTTAAAAATGTGGAAAATTGGGGCGCCTGGGTGGCTCAGTGGGTTAAGTCTCTGCCTTCGGCTCAGGTCATGGTCTCAGGGTCCTGGGATCGAGCTCTCTGCTCAGCAGGGAGTCTGCTTCCCTCCTCTCTCTCTGCCTGCCTCTCCGCCTACTTGTGATCTATCTCTCTCTGTCAAATAAATAAATAAAATCTTTTTTAAAAATGTGGAAAATTTGAAGAAGCAGTGGTATAAGGTGCATTTACTTTTAATTCATCAATATATCAAAATATGTATTAAGCAGTATCAAATAAAAACGAATCCATACCTTTGTAAGGAAAATCTTTATTCAGAAGGATGACTGCAATGGAGAAAATGTTCTGACCAAGAGCAAAAAGGCTTCCCTTTTATAAGGTGGAGTAAGTTGCCTGGGAGAAGCAAAAGAAGTGAAGTTGCCCAACAGAGTGGAGAGGTCAGTCTTCCATTTTGACAGCATATAGGTCATAAAGGCAAAGTTTTGTTAAGGGCATTTTGTTCTGATTGATCAGTGGGAACAAGAGATTCAACTAATCATTTATGAGAGAAAGATGAGAATTTAGAAGATCTGTCATAGGGAAGTAAAAGGGAGGAGCATCAGTGAATCTTATCTAAATCTTACGGTGAAGGATGGCTCCTCCCAGTAAGCTGTTTCCAGAACACTGAAAGGTGAGGGATTTTCCTTAACTGTTGGTGTTTTCCAGAATCACAGGGTTCAGATAAAATTCAGTGTTAGTAGCCCCAGCGATATAGACCCAAGAGCCAAAATGAAAAAAGTAAAGCTGCCTTTGGAAACAACCAGTCTACCAGAGAAGAGAAATATGTTAATAACTCCTATAATTAAATAAACATTTTAAGAGAGGTATGGAAAACATAAAATATGTGTCTATAAAAGATTGTACATGGTTTTCATCTGCACTGTTAAATATTTTTTAAGAGTTGTTAATAGAGTGAAGCTATTAAAAATGCATTGCTCGGGCTTCTGGGAGCCACAGGTGTAGAAGCCAGGGCTACACCTCAAACTGGCTGGGTTTCTGAAACTGGCGGGATGACTGTGGCATTGGCACACAGTGAAGTAAACCCCAACACTCAGGTGGCAAATCGCCAGGGCATCTAGCAGGCTTACAACCTCTCGGCAGGACTGCCACATGTGGCTCTGCTCAGCTTCTCCTTCTTCAGCATTTCTGTTGTCTTGACTCTGACCCACATCATCACACCTGTCTGTGCATGTCTTCTTCCATATGGTGAAATGGACACCCTTGGAGACTCCTGATAAAGGAATGGCTCTGCTACTGACACGTTGAGAACAGATGGACTATGGATTCCAGCTCACCTCTTCCCACAGTTCTCAGCATCTTTCCTATTGTACTCTGCCTCCCAGCCAGCTTCTACACCTTGCAATCTGCTGCTCCCGTCCTCATCAACACACTTCATGGATCAGCCTTCTGCTGCCTAAGTTGTCCCAACTCTATAGGGTTTGTCCCTTTGGCATCAACAAGTACTGAGGGATGGGGCTGGGAAAGAATCTGAAACAAAACACTGTAACGTTCTTCGCTTCTCCATGCTGCCTTCTGTATGTTGAAAGCCTGAGAACTAAGCTTTTCTACACCCCCTAGAAGACAACAAGTTGGAAAGTGAAGCTCCCTGGTCAAGCCCTGTTAGGAATAGGGTTCTTTGAATCAGGAAAGGCAGGTGGAATAAGGACGAAGTCTCTCTCCTCCATAGCAGGAAGCCATGTTTGGGAAGCAGATTTGGTGATTTAGTTTTTCCAGGTCTTCTGTCCCGCTACCCTCCATCTCTGTCTTGCTGTGTATCTTCCCTATAATAAAAATGATTTTTTTTTTCAGGAAAAAAAAATGTGTAGCTCACAAGAAAGGCAAATAGAAAGAACCTTCTAGGCAAGGGACATAGCATGTGCTTAGGAGAGGACAGGGCTAATTTCAGCATGCTAAGATCATACTGGAAGAACTAAGAGACATAGTTAAGAAAAATGGGCAGAAGCCAGATCAGAAGATCTTGACAAATTATTCCTACAGGCTATAAAGGCTATTGTGTGTCCATTCCTACACATTTTCGTCAACTTAGCCACTTTGCTGCTTATAAACTTAGCTGGAATTTTGCTTCTCTTTTCTTTTTGCTCCATAGTCTGAGGAGGTAAGGACATTTTTACGATTTAGTATATAATACCGAAATGTAACTTGGTAAAACACATTTGCAGAAGGTTTGGGTAACATTAGCAAAATATGGCATTTTTACCTTGATTTCACTTGACCCTGAGTTTCTAGAGGAATATTTAAGTGTTTCAAATAAATTTCCATAAATAGTGGAATAAGGTTAATGCTACTTAGAATAAGTTCATAATTTGTCCTTTTATATTCTTAGCATATAGGTGAGGTCACTTCACTTCTAAGGAGGAAAATTGGTCAGGTTTCAAGAAATTAAATTAGAGTGCTAGTAAAATCTCAGTACCAAAATAAAAATGTGCATGCCCTTGGGTTTTGTCCATGGGTAAGATAACATTTCACTAATTTTTTCCTATGACTTTTGGGCATTTTATCTCACCAACAAAGATTTAAGATGGACTTCCTTGCCAATTCTACTCACCCACCCTACAACTAATTTTTTCCTAACATTTGTTCAAACAGTCTTCCAATGATTCTTTCCTAACCCCTCTACCCCATTTTAGTTTTTCCATACTTTAACATTTCTTGTTGGAAGGGCTTATTTTCCTTTTTAATGGTGCTGTTTATGAGCTATAACAATGATTCTGAAACTTTAATGTAAGAATCTGTTAGAGAACTAATTTAAATGCAAATTCTTAAACATATCAAAAAAGATTCTGAATCAGTAAGTTAGTAGTCTTAGGCCAAAGAATGCCTGTGTTTAATAATCATTGCAGATAATTGGAAGAGTGATTTTCCACAGAATGTTTAGAGAATAGTTGCATGATGAAGCAGAAATGGGCTGAAAATCAGCCTAATTAGCTCTAGATATTTTATTTCTAGAATTTGAGTTTCAAAACTTAGCAGGTAATAGAGTTTCATATTGCTTATATTTAAAAAAAATATGTATTCTGTATATGGTGTCCATGTAGGGTGTTATGTTTTAAGGAAGAATTTGACTAATCTTGTTTTTCTAGTCAAATACCATCATAAATTCATCAAATCATCAGCACATCTAAGATGAGATTGTTACAGTTCTGTTTGTTCCTTTTTCATTGGCTAAACCCAAGAAATTGACAGTGGGGAGTTAAATGGCCCATATGGAATGAAAGAGAACTTCGAATAGGACACTTCCATTGTAGAAATGGCATTGAAATTGTCACTGAACATTTTGTGCTTAGCAGTTTGGTATCGAGTCCATTTTTTAGAGCTAATGATCTATTTAAGACTTAAAATAGTAGTATGTTGTGTATTTTTCTTATTAGTTTTATCTCTTTATTTTTTTTATCACTAGTAGTTACCACAGCAACTATCACTGTGTAGGTGTTCTATACATATTTGTGAATGAACAATTAAATAAATGCATAAATGGCATGATATGGTATAATTTCAAGTATTTCATTGAATTAGATTGGTTCTGTATAGGGGATTGACATTAAAAAATACTTTTTATTGTTTATGACTGACTGGATTGAATATTGTCCCCTGAAAATTCATGCCCCTTAGAACCTGTGAATGAGACTATTTTGGGAATTAGAGTCCATGCAGATGTAATCAACTTAAGATGAGCCCATACTGAATTAGGGTGAGCCCTAAATCCATTATGACTAATGTCCTTATACAAAGAGGGAAATTTAGATGCACACACACACACACACACACACACACACACACAGATAGAAGATGACCATGCAAAGATGGAGGTAGAAATTGGAATAATAAAAATACAAACCAAGGAATTCCAAAAATTGCTAGTAGCCATCAGAATCTAGGAGAAAAGCAGGAAAAATAATATTAAATAGGAGAGTATGACCTTTACTGATACCTTGATTTTGGGTTCTAGCCTCCACAACTGTGATAACATAAATTTCTGTTTTTATAAGCCATCCAGTTTTCAGTACTTTGTACAGCAGACCTAGGAAACTAATACAAAGACCAACAACTTTAGAAAGACAAATGTAAAGCAATGATTACATTCTGAATTCAATTATCTTTTTATTTGTTTTTAAGTAAACAAATATGTATTTAAAATATATTTCCTTTCTGTATACTATCCTCTAAATCTTTTCTTCTGTTTCTTAAAATCTTTGTTGCATATAACATCCCCAGATATTGTACCATGTTTATACTGGTATACTTTCACATAAATCTTATTTTAGCTTTATGTGAAAGATATTTTGTTATTAATGGAAAAGTGATATTTATAATGTGTGCATAAAATATTAAGTTCTACTCTTGGCACATTTAATTGGAAAAAAAAAAAAAAGTTGCTCCAGCGAAAGGACCTATTGTCTATTGTCTTAACAGGGGAGAAGTTGGTCAATTCTGTATTTCATAGAGAATATCAGACCACTTCCAATAAGAAATTCCTATGGAGGAGTGCTTGGGTGGCTCACTTGGTGGAGTGTCTGACTCGATTTCAGCTCGGGCCATGCTCTCATGGGAGTCTTCTGGAGTGATGGAGGATTTCTCTCCCTCTCTCTCTGCCTCTCCCCCGACTCCCACACACATTATCTCTCAAATAAATAAATCTCTCTTTTTTTAAGAAATTCCTATGGAAAACAGATTATTGAAAGTTCAGCAAATGTTTTTAATCTTTTAAAACCAGCATGACATTTCCTTAAAATTTTAATTATAAGAATGCTAGAAATGCTCACTAGAAAATCAAGCCACAGTTTGATAGAGTTGAAAAAATTCCACGGTTTACAGTTGGTATGAGATTAGGCTAAGCATTTGTCTAAAATGTTTCATGCAGCTCACACTGGGTTCCAAAGGCAGTACACTTTGTATTAATTTTAACTACATGTTTGAATCCAGTTATTTTGAACCTGTTGATGGTAGTGCCCCTTTGTGGGATTTGAAATAATCTGGAATAACTCATGCTGCATTGTACCCACATGGCTTCCTACTTAAGAATTAATTGCTAACATTTTGCCTTCTCCTTATGTGCATTATGCTCAAAACATAAGGACTGTTTATAATTAAGGGAAATTGCCAGTACCCTGGCCAGCAGAGTAAATGCAAACTTGTATTAACAATACTATAAGCCCCTGTGTTTGTACAAGAAATTACAATAATATCCTAAACTCAATGTCAAGTTTTATTCCCACAATAATGATTCTTTTGAGCTAATGCTTATTCAAGGAGAATATAACTGTGTGAATATAATGGACAATGAGATTATACCTTTATCATTTCCAGGAATCTTTTTGTAAATACGATAAAGAGTATTATTTGATTACTCTTGAAATAAAGTTTTTGTATATTTCAATACACTTTCTAATCATTTTAATTTTTCAGATATTGGCGGGACCATGGTTCGCAGGGAGGATAAAGCAAGAATGAGAATATCTATGTAATGTAATTTTTAAAAAATTTGATAATTTCTTATAAAAATTATTTATTTATTTATTTGACAGAGAGAGAGAGACAGAGAGACAGAGAGATCACAAGTAGGCAGAGAGGCAGGCAGATAGACAGGAGGAAGCAGGCTCCCTGCTGAGCAGAGAGCCCGATGTGGGACTTGATCCCAGGACCCTAAGATCATGACCTGAGCTGAAGGCAGAGGCTTAACCCATTGAACCACCCAGGAGTCCCAAAATTATTTATTTTTGTTGAAGTATTATTTGCATGCAGTGTCACACACAGATCTTTGGTGTGGAAAACTCTGTATGAGTTTACAAATGCATACATCCATGTAACCCATGAACCTATCAAGAGATAGAATATTTCTGGTACTCACACACATCCCTTGTACACCTTTCCAATCAATTATCATCCCCTCTGACCTTATGCTCTTTCCAAACATTGTTCTGATATTTTTCACTACTGTCTGGATTTGCCTTTTCTGGAACATCATATAAATAAATCATTGAGTGTACTCTTTTGTGTCTGGCTTCTTTTATTCAACATAGTCTTTTTTGAAGTTAATCCATGTTGTCACACACATCCCTGGTCCATTCATGCTTATTGTAAAAATCTGAAAATTTCATTTTTTCTGTCTCCTAGCCTTCATATTAGTGTCATCACATATTTTAAATATAAAACATTATATTGAGTTATGATTGACATACAAAAACTTGTATGCACAAAAAGCTGTACATATTCATTGTATACAACCTGATGAACTTGGAGACCTGGAGAGAAATAGACACTCTATGAAACCATCACCACACTCTATGCCATAAACATACCCATTACCTCTAAAAGTTTCTCCTGTTCTCTTTATGATTGTTTTGGTATTGTCTGCTTAAAAACACACGTTTTACTCTTTATATATTTTAAACTCTGTAATACTCTGACATAATGTTTAATTTATACATTTGATTATCTTCAAAGAAGATGATGAAAGATAGAAAAAAACAGGCACAGTATTTACATATTTTTTGTGTATTTGTCATTTCTGATGTTCCCATTTCTTTGTGTAGGCCCAAATTTTGTCTGAAATCCTTTTTACTTCCACCTAAAGATTTTTTATTTAACAGTTTTATTGCACTGGTCTGCTATCAATATATACTTCCAGTTTTTATTTGTTTGAGAATTTATGTAGTTTGCTTTCAATTTAAGGATCTTACTTGAAACAGATCTCTAAGTTGACAAGTTTTGCTCCATTGTGTTTACTTTGTTTTGCTTTGTTTTCCATCAGCTCCATAAGAATTTGTCAGTGTCTTCCAGCTTATCTAATTTCTCATAAGTCTTCTCCTTGTCATTTTTAACCTGTCCATAATCTATATTTTAATTTATCTGCTTTTAAGATGGGAACCTTATCATCAATTTTCAGCCTTTGGATTATGATTTTTCCACTGTGTGATTTTCTTTATGTTTATCCCACTTGAAGTTTGTTGACTTTCCCAACTATGCAGAGTTTATGGTTGTCAAACAACTGGAACATCTTTGGTAAAGTTTTGAATATTTGTTCTGTCCACCTGCCATTCTATGCCTAAAATTCCACGCATGTCATAACACCTTATATCCTCCCGTAAGGCAGTGAGGTTCTGTTCATTCATTTCCACAATTTTTAGACATGGCGCTTCATTTGGTATAATGTCTATTTCTCTGCCATGATGTTCCTTCTTTTTTATACACTGTCCAATATGTGATTAATCCCACCCAGTGACTTTTTCATTTCAGATTTCATATTTTAGTTTTAAAATTTCCATATGATTACTTTTTACTAGTTCCAAATTCCTTATTTGTCTCTCATCATATTCATCTTTTCCTTAATATATTTTAATATTTTTATAATCGCTGTTTTAAAGTCTTTGCTAGCGGTTTCAATTTTTTTCCAGCAAATCTTGGGTAGCTGTATTGATTGAGAAAAAATTTTCATCTTTCTGGGTCACACAGTCTTACTCCTTTACATATAATTTTTTATTGCACACCAGTCATTATGGAGAATATACTGCTGGACTGGAGTGCGAGTTTTTTCATGGCAGGAAATCAATTTATTTCACAAGTAGTTTGACCTTTTTGAGGATCATTTTAAATTTTGTTAGACATGTAGTATTTACTTGTATGTAATGTTTACTTCTGGTCTAGTTGAACCCTAACCCTATGATGAGAGCTTTCTGTGGTCTCACCTGAATTCTGACTCCCTTGCTAATTTTAGACTGCTCAGAATGCCACTCCATTTGGGTTGTTTGGAACACAATTATCTTCTAGCCTTTTATGAGTTTCAGGGATACGCATCTCACAGTCCCTGGATACTTGTTCTTATACCAGTGGTGTTTTTTTTTTTTTTTCCCCTTCTTAATAGTTGTTCTTTTTATGGCCTCATACAGACTAGGCATGCATGGGATCCAGCCCAAAACTCAAGGGAAGGCTTTCACTTCCATACAGATCTTTTTCTCTGCTTCACTGCCTCATCTCCAGTACTTCATTCTGAAATGTTTAGACATCTTAGTCACCCCACACTCTGATCTCATCTTAAGGCAGCACATTCTATATGCTGCAACTGTCCTCACACACATGCTGTGGTTTAGAAAATGCCTCCAGGCAGAAAGTCAGGATAATCATGCAGCTTATCTTATTTAGCATCCTTATCTCACAGATGATGGTCCTGAACAGTCTTTTGTCTAACATCTAACACCATTTATTTTGTGTTTTTTCCTTCAGTTATTTGTTTATGATGAAATGTCTAGTCTAGTAGTTATTATAATCTCATGACTGGAGGTGTAAATCAGTTACAGAGTCTTAATTATGAAACAACTATTTCTAAATTCAAAATGTATCATTTTTATTGTGCTATTTCAGTCAACAATATGTTTGCTTTAAACATCAAGTATAAGGATCTATATAATTGGGAACTCTTTCCTGTTATAAACCCCAAAGTTTTATGAACTTGACTGAAGTCACACAATACATAGTTTGAGATCCATATATGTATCCAGACAATGTGATTCACATCAATGCACTCAATCATTTTGTTGCTTCTCTTTTCCATGATACAGTGATGAATAATTTTATTTATCAGTTTAACTGGGTCACAGTGTGCCCAGATAATTAGCTAAATATTATTTCTGGGTGTGTCTGGGATGGTGATTCTAGATGAGAATTGGTAAACTGAGCAAAGTAAATTGCCCTTCCCAGCATGGGTAGTCCACTTTCAATCCACTGATGACCTGAATTGAATAAAACACTAAGGAAGAAAGAATTCTCTTTCTCTCTCTGGCTGTTTTCAAGCTGCGACATGGGTCTTCCTCCATCTTCAGACTTGGGCTCATACTGAGACCCACACCATCAGCTCTCACAGTTCGCAGGCCCTTGGATGAGGACTGGAACTTACACCATCTGTTCTCAGGCTTTTAGACATAGATTAGAACTACACTGTTCATTCTCCTAGGTCTCCAGCTTGCCAACTGAACATCTTGGATAAGCCAATTCCTCACTTTAAATATCTCTCCAGTTCTCTCTCTCTCATTCTCAGTGTCTCTTATGTAAGCAGAAACTTCATCAGTAATGTGTCAAAATACCTTAAATTTCCAAATTCTAAGAAATTTCTGAGTCATTTGTAAATTTTAGGAAATTTTTAGTCATTTGTAAATTATGATACAATCTACTTTCAGCTATATCTTACTATACAGCATACACTTGACCTCTAGAACTAAACCAAAAATATATGTCACAATCATAATTTTTCAGTGTGATTCATATTTCCTTGGTATACATTCTTATTTTTTCCAGCTGTATTAATTAAAAATTATTATCTGTTAATTTTAAGACATACAGTGTTTGAAAGGAGCTGAATCTGGAGAAAAATATTGCCTAGGGCTATTGATTTAACATCTCAAGGTATACAAATACACAGATCTGTGAAGATAGAAATCACATTTGTGTTTTTCAAAGGTGTATTTCCAGGGATCTGGAACACTGTGTGTCCAACTAATGCTTATTGAATGACTGAAGTTCACAAAACACATTTCACATACTTTTGATAGCATTGGGCATTGAAACAATAACTTGATTCCTTAAGAAAGAGGATTAAGAAGGGTGCCTGGGTGGCTCAGCCAGTTAAGTGTCTGTCTTCAGCTCAGATCATGATCTCAGGAGCCTGGGATCGAGGCCTGCATTGGGCTCCCTGCTCAATGGGAAGCCTGCTTCTCCCTCTCCCTTGTCCCTGTTCATGCTCTCTCTCTCTCTATCAAATAAATAAGTGAAATCTTAAAAAAAATAAAGAAAAAGGATTAAGGTTTATCTTACTTTGTATAAAATTACAAAGTATTATTTAGAATAAAATATAGTTATACATTATAAATATATAAATATTATATATATTATAAATAAATTATAAATTTAATTATAATTATAAATATTATAAATAAGGAAGAAGAATAAACAGTTCTATAGAATTGTGACCAAATTCTATCTCTAGTTAAGTTGATTTTGCCATCTATGTTCAACAAGAAAGAAGGGAGAGAGATTAACTTATCTAGAAAGGGACAGTATTTAAAGATAAAAATTTGAAAGTAAACACTGGATAAATTACATATAAAAACATTTTGATGGCTTAAATTCTATGATCAGCATTCTCACTTCTACATAATGAATAATTTCGTCAGACTTTTCACACAATGGTATACCATTTCATTCCTTTCGTTTTCCCTGTGGACTTGTTCCCGTCACAGCCCTAAATTAATAGCAACTATTTTTATATTGATACCATATCAAACTATTTTAGTTCTCTGATTATACAGGAATTTATGACATATTTCTTCATTTGTATTTTAATGCAATATTTAGATATCAAAATAAGAATGAATAATGTTTGTATATGTTAAAACTTACACATATACAAAATAAGACATTCTGCTGGAACTATATCTCCATATGTATTCCAGAAGAATAGACTTTAGTCATTTAAAAATGATGGCAACAACAAGTTGCCAGACTTTTAATTTTAGGAAGAGAATATTGGAGGCTACAATACAGATGTTAGGGTAGATGTATGAGATTACAGATGTTAGGCACCTGGCATGGATAACAAACAGATGTATTGGGCTTGTAATTACTTCCAGGTGTCTATCATCTTGTTTAATCCTCATAATAGCTGAGGTAGGTATTATTATTGCCCATGCTTTTCAAATGAGGTAACTGAGAACTGGAGAAGTTAAAATCTTTCTAATAATCACACAAATACTAAGTGACACAGGCAGGACTGAAACCCAATTTGGCATGACTCCAAACTGTGTAGTCACTGCCATCATGGGAAATGTTAGCACAAGTAGCTTTAGCTTATAAATTTTCAGACAAGAAGCAGAAATTGTCTTGCATATGTATTTCACATAGGTCCTAAGATAAGGTAGAAGTAACAAAATATTTTTAAAAATGACAAAACATTTCCTACCATCACAAATGTAAAAGCTGGATATCTCTGAGATACCTGAATTCAAAAAGCATGCTATAGACACAAAGCAGGGTAAGTGCTCTAACAGGAATTCTAGAACAGACTGTTACCTCCAGTTCATAGTTCCCAACTCTATTTTGTCACAACACTTAAACTCTATTTTCTTTTTCAAGTGAGTTTTGCAAGAAAGATAATAAGTCCCAATGGTACAGATGCATTTTTCTTCCTGTTTATGCCATAACTTCTCTCTGATACTAACATCTCAAATTTGCTTTATTTAAATTTCTAGTCGTTTTTCCCCAATATATAGCTAGAGACGTTTAATACATGAGTTTTTTTTTTAATACAGATTCTAAATTTTCCAAGCCTGTGTAATATGTTCAGTTTGAATTATATATATATATATATATATATTTGAAATATGTTTGAAAAGATTTTCAAAAAAATTAACTCAATCTGAGGTGCCTGGGTGGCTCAGTCAGTCAAGTGTCTGCCTTAGGCTCTGGTCATGATCCCAGGGTCCTGGGATACAGCACTGTGTCTTGGGAGTCTGCTCAGCAGGGAGTCTGGTTCTCCACCTGTCCTTCCCTGCACTCATGCCCTCTCTCTCTCTCTTTCTCTCTCAAATAAATAAATAAAATCTTAAAAATATTAATGGAATCTTAGTAAAAAAAAAATCATTATTTTTACTGATGTGTAAGGCATGTCAAAATATCCCTTATGAAGTGAAAGATAAGTTGCTGCATCTGGTTCATCCTACAACCAAGAAGGAGGCACAAGAGAGTTAGAGATAGTTGTAGGTCTATAAGTCAAAATGTGGGAAATGAAACTTTGAAATGATTTAGGTTAACTTTCTAAATGATGTAATGCTTTTATTAGTCAACGTCTTCCAGAGATACAGATCAATATTTTTATGAGGAATTGGCTCACATAATGAGGTCACCGAGAATTCCCATGATCTCCTGACTTCAAGCTAGAGACCCAGGAAAGCCACTGATACAGTTCAAGTCCGAAGGCCTGAGGCCCAGGGGTGCCAACAGTGTAAATCTCAGTCTAACACCTGGAGAAGACCATTAAAGGAGTTCAAGCAGGTAAGCCAGAAGTTAAGAGGAGACAAATTCCTTCTTAACCTCCTTTTGCTCTCTTAAGGCACTCAGTGGATTGCATAACACCCACTCACACTGGGGAAGACAACTACTTTACTGATTTCACTGATTCAAATGCTAATCTCATTCAGAAACACCCTTGGGGATATATCCAGAAATAATATTTAACATGGGCACCCCCTTGAATGATTCAAGTTGACACATAAAATTAACCATCACAGCACTTAGAAAGAATCTGTATTAGTCAGCTGGAATAGGGGGGCAACATCTTCTAGGAAATAAAGGGAGCCTAAGCAAGGGCTAAGTGAAGCTCTATATAAGGGCTAATTAGTATTTTCCGATACAATAAATAAATGAATAACGTTGCACAAGAGAACATGGTTTGTGTGGAAACTACATGAAATCTAGTCGGCTGGTTCATAAAGTATCAGGTAGGGGAAGATAGAAAATGAATTTTATAATATAAGCAGGATTATCAATGTCTTCTTACCGGAGTTTTATCTTTGTCCTATAGTTGTTGGAAAACTGTTTAAGGGAATACCCCATATATCTTTAATGTGACAAAACTGGAGACGCACAAGGCAGTTAGAGTGCAAGACCAGCTGAAGATCTGAACACATGCAATATACTGCAGGAGGTATTTGTTGACAAATTTCTAACTTGGTAATGCCGTTACCAGAGCAAAGAACTCTGTAATAGCTGATGTAGAAAAGACAATGCTAGGGTTCAAAGCCAACAGACAACAGAGAATTCTTGAGATGTCTTTGGTGCAAAAGGTGATTTTATTAAAGCACGGGGACAGAACCCATGGGCAGAAAGAGCTGGAATGGGGTCATGAGGAGTGGCCCATTATATACTTTCAAGTTGGGAGGGGGTTAGAGATAGCATAAGTCTCTAAGGAATTTTGGAAACAAGATTTCCAGGAGCTTGAGGGAGCTAGCGGTTATTGGGAAAAGGTCATTTATTACCATCTGATTGGGCCATGTGCTTGGGAGGTTTAGAGATAAAGGATATTTCCAAAGGAATTTTTGTACATTAAAGCAGACTTACAGGATTGGGGTGGAGAGTGTTAAGCTAGGATTGCCTTTTTCCCTTAAAGTATTAACATCTAAGCAGTTGAGTCCCTAGAGGAGTGTCACTCTTCAAGCACTGGGCTGTAGAGAGTAAGGAAATTTAATGATTTTTCTTCTGCCTTTGTTTCCCTCATCAGTAGCCACTTTAATTGGAGCAATAACCACAATATTCCTGATAGAAATGGCAGCATGAAGTTGGATATATAAGTAAAAGACTAAAGTCTGGACTGATTATATAAATCTGAGATCCTAATGTGTTTGTATGGATATTATATTGGCTAAGTGTAGAATTCAAGGTAGAACAACAAGGAAACAGTTTGAGGAGACAGAGCTCTAAGCAAGTTAGGGAACAACTGAGGAACTCTTTTGTTTAGTAATCAAACATTATAGGCATGTCAGATAATTTTGGAAGTGATTACCCTTCATTTTATTATGAGTCAAGTTGTCTATTCTCAGGGAGCCAGCGATGACAACTCACAGTGAGGTCTTGTGCCCGGTGAGAACGGTGGTCCAGTGTATGGAGTTCTTGTTTAGAAAAAGCTTTGGGGGGCACCTGGGTGGCTCAGTGATTAAGCCTCTGCCTTCAGCTCAGGTCATGATCTCAGGGTCCTGGGATCGAGTCCCACATCAGGCTCTCTTCTCTGCAGGGAGCCTGCTTCCTCCTCTCTCTCTCTCTCTCTCTCTGCTTGCCTCTCTGCCCACTTGTGATCTCTCTCTGTCAAATAAATAAAAAATTTTTAAAAAAAAAAAAAAAAAAGAAAAGAAAAAGCTTTGGGGTAAATTTTCACCGGGAACATCCACTCAGTTTTGGAAAAGTGATTGCTAAGTCCTTAATTACTGCAAGGAATGCTTAGAGGTTATAGCAACTGCATTAAATATCATTGAATGTGCATAAATCTTAAAACCCCATTAGGACAGAGGAAGAAAGAACAAGTACAAAGATACACAATTGGTTGTTTCAGTGGATCTTTAGATCTTATCCTAAAAAAAAAAAAAAAAAATGCAGATCCAAACAGACCCTTTCCAAGGCCAGGGAAAATAGAAGGATGTGATTGCAAGAAAAAGGGATCACACAGAAACAACCCAATTTAAATCTTTCAATTACCCATGTTTGACTATGTTCTGCTCTGCATACCAAACGTCTCTTGGCTTTAGTGTAAAAGCTCCAGTAGAGGGGAGCTTGGCAGCCCGTCATTGTCTTAGTGTAATCAGGCACTTAGCAACCCTGACATCGGATGCTGGCATTCTCTGTTTGGAAACAGCGGTGGATTCCACAATGAGGTAGTTGATTGCTAATTTAGTGTACTAATGGAGAGAAGCGGGGGGCCTCCATTCTGCACCTGAATCCAGATGCCAGTTTGCTACCAAGATAATATGTTATTTAAAGATTAATTTACCCATTTATTGGTTCTATAGAGATTTTATAGCGTGCATTTTCCCAGACCCTTTGGCTCTTATCTTTCTCAATAGTGTTCATGAATGGTCATTTTTGCTTCTCTAGATCTTCCCTAAGTTGTACGAATATTAGAAAAAATGAGCATACAACTTATTAATTATAATTAAGTAAGTAAATCTAAGCAGTTAAAACATCAGCAGTTAGACAATGAGACTTAAAGGGTGTATATATTCTAAAAAGTTTAACATTTTAGAATATCAAATATTTAGTTTTTATAAACATTCTGTAATGTGTCAAGGTCCATCATACTTATTTTACAGAATTTCATACATTAAGAAATATTTTCATAACTGTAATATTAAACTGAAATGTTAATGTCATATATTTATGTCAATAATAGCTACATATACTTTTTCACAGGTCAGTGAAAATTAAATGTAACCTCAACTAAATCATTCTAGAGGAAGAAATGGAGAAAGATACAATAATCAAATATATCATATATGGCTTTAATAAGTCATAAAAGTAGCATCATCATTTGATAGACAAAATTAAATGGTTAACCCTCAAGACACAAAATAGAGCCACATTCTACATGATATAATGAAAATAAAATAGAATGCTATTAAGAGATCCAATATACTCTTTTTTAAAACCAAAACGTGCATAAATGTGAAATAAAAATACCGTAAATCGAAACTATGGAATTACATTACATAATGAACAGTGCATGGGTTGTTAAACAAAAGAGGTTTTAATTTTTTTTTTCCACTGACCATATTTGTTAAGGCTACATATTCAGCAATAAATTAACTAAATACCATCAAAACCCTTTAGTAGAGAAAAATCTGCAAGAGTGCATTTTGTAAAATAGATGCATATTTAATTGAAATAAGATACAACAGCTCAGGTTGATTCAAGTTCTGTTAAACTAATATGCAGAAAATCTATATATTTCCTTAATAAAATATATAGAGTGGGGTGCCTAGGTGGCTCAGTTAGTTAAGCCTCTGACTCCTGATTTCAGCTCAGGTCATGACTTCAGCGTTGTGAGATTGAGCCCAGGGTCAGGCTCCACACTGGATGTGGAGCCTGCTTTAGATTCTGTTTCTATCTCTCCCTCTGCCCACCCCCCAAAAATAAAAATAAAATAAAATAAATAAATAAAACATACAGAGTTATAAATTTTATCTGTGCAATGCCTGTGCAATTTATTAGCTCCTTCAGTTAAATGATACATTGGAAGATGAACAATGACTTAATTGTGCTTAACAATGACTTAAGTGTACTTTTAAAATATCAAATCATACATTTTTAATATTTATGTTCTACATTCAAAAACAATAGAATTTATGTTATTATTAAGTAGTGCAGTAGTCTAAACAGAAAAGTGATACAAAGATTTTGAGGTTCCAATTCACAAAATGCTACATAATGGTGTTTCAAAATGATTTCTCCCTTGTGTTTTAACTGAAAAAAAAGGTCATGCTTTGGGAAATGTTTCTTTGAAAGAAGCAAAATATATGCACGGTTGCCAGTATTTCCCTGCCGGCTGATTTCAGAACTCGGGTATGTTGGTTGGGGTTAATGTGTCCCAAGGAGAAGGAAGCTCTGTCTGCTAATTTAAAAAAGTGGTTCCCAGGGCACCTGGGTGGCACAGTCATTAAGCACTTTGGTTTTGGCTCAGGCCCTAATCTCAGGGTTGTGAGATTAAGCCCCATGTTGGGCTCATGATCAGTATAGAGAACGCTTGAATTCCTCTTCCTCCCCATCTTTCCCTCCCACTTGTGCTTGTTCTCCCTCTCTGTCTCTAAAATAAATAAATCTTTAAAAAAAAAAAAAAAAAGGTAGTTTCCGTGAGCCTCTTTGACAAGTCTTGCAGGATGTGTGAAGAGTTACTATCTTGGCATCCTCTGGTTTGAACAGAATTTCTGACATATCTATAAGTAATATGTTGAGTGAATGAATGATCACTTCTACTTGTAAATTTCCCTAGATGGCTTTGACTGTTTGGAAGCATAAAATTCACACACCTTGCTGTCTGGGTGAGGAAGAGCAACTTGTAACTATGGCACCAAATTAATGTCAAAACTAGAAGATCAGAGAAAATTATGCAGAATGTAAGACACTTGCTCCCTCTTGCACAACTGACTTTTCAGTATGCCATGCATATTTCTATATCTTCATTCTTACAAAAGAAGAAATAAGCAGCTCTTTTGCCTCATACATCCCCTGAAACATGCATATGACAAATAACAGTGTTTTTCTTAACTCAGCTTTTTGTCCCCGCAAGTCAAATGAAGTGTAATAAAATTTCCTGTCTTAAAGGCAATGCTTACTGCTGGGATGCTAACATGAAGTTTGTTCATATATGTCTTTGACTACATGCAATCTCTGATTGAATTCATTTATTATTTAGGAAGACTATCTAACTGGATTGTGAATGTGTATTAAAAGAAATAAACACTCTACATAGAATTCCCCTCAAAAAAAGTGACTGAATAATCAACAATTAAAATTATGTAAGAATGTCTAAAATACACTACCTTTCTTAAATTTATTTTTTATATCCCAAGGTATTTTGGTTACGTTTCTGTTTTACAATATTTGATGCATATGCTTATGTTACTTTTAAAAAAGATGAGTGTTTTTTTGGGGGAGGGTGCTTACCCTAAAGATGTACTTTACATTCTAAGTGCTCAACAAATATTTCTGAGTTTGCAGAGATTCACAATTTTTATGTCCCTCTATTTTCAGTTTTTCTTTATTGTTCTTACTTCTTAGAACTTTCCCTTTGTGTTCCTTTGTTTGCAAGATCTGTTTCCTTCCTAGGACACAGGCTCTCCAAGAATGTAATAGTCTTTACTTCAAAGCACAACATAATTCATGCATTCAGTTTGAGCTAAGCTCCGTGTAATTTTGCAAATTTTTATTTTTTATTTCTGAGGGCAACTTTCTTAATTTTATATGTATTTTAATATAAACCTAAACCAGATGGAAGTCTGATAATGTTTATTTTTTCTGTGCTCATAAATTGAATACTTATTAAATCTCCAAATTTTGTTTAAATGTGTATTAATTCTAATGTAATATATTGACTTCTTTGTTCTTCAGTTAAAATTAAAGCAGAAAAAATATTCGTGTGAAAGGACATCTTAACACGATGTTTGCTAATCTCAACATTAATTATATCAGTTACAAAGGTTGACAATATGATATTGTTTAAATCAAAGCCTCAGACCAGTTTTTCATAGCAATTTTGAAATTGAAAGTAATATAGATAACCAAGCTGGAAGAGCTAACTACTTTACATAATTAGTAAAACGATTTATCTAAAGTGAAAGGATTTATTGAAAAATTAATATAATATGATATAGATTCTGATGGCTGATGTCATGTGTCCATTTAGAGGGCATTTTCAGTTGAGGTTAACATTTAACTCAGTGAACTTGGAGTAGAGGAGATCGTTTTACATGTGAGTGGGCCTCATTCAATCAGTTGAAGGCCTGAAGAGAACAAAAAGCCTCCTGAGCAATAGGGAATTTTCTAGAAAACGACCTTCAGACTTTTTTGGTACCATCCACTCTCCTGCATCTCAAACCTGCTGGCTCACACTACAGATTTGTAGTTAGAAGCATTCATAGTCATGTGAGGCAATTTCTTAAAATGAGTAATATATATGATCTCCTATTGGTTCTATTTATAGAACTAATTGGTTCTGTTTCTGTGGAGAACACTGGCAAATACAGACTCCTTTTTATTTTATTTTATTTTTTTTACTCAGTTAAATTAACATTAAAATTCTGTGTAAATTTTCTTAATTTCTTTGCAGTCATTTATTCAGACATGCATAAAATTTATCTCTGACCTGCATGTAGAATTTCAATATACTTACAAAGAGTAAGAGCACTGGCAAAAGCTTTCATTCATAAGGACAGCCAAATTCAAGTTCCTGGATCCCAGCCAAATCCTAAGCAATGAGGCGATGCACGTTGTAACACAGCACTACTGGGGGAGACATCCACAGAAGACAGATGACAGCAGGATGACAGCTGCGATATGGTGAGGTGAGGAGGGAAAACCACCAGTGCACAGCATGCAGGGGAAATGCTGCGAGCACTCACTGAGACACAACTTCACACAACAGGACACAGCGGTGGAATGTGGAGAAGCAGCAGTGGACCAACTGTCTTAGGCAACAGTAATCATAATGGGTGTCTCATGCGGAGTAAAGGCATCAGTTACTCCATGGGGAGAAGGAAAGTGACACTGCAGAAAAACATCACCTTTCATAGCAGAGGCAGGTTTGATATTTATAAGGTGTGTAAAGGGAATCAGTGGTCCTTGAAGCACATTTATACAAATGAACAGTATTGGCACTTTTTTTTTTTAACACAAATATCAGTGTAGCATAAAGAATATCTGTTATCAGTGTGAACAAACACATTACTACTAGTTTTTTATATATAAATTGGTAAGTATGCATATTCTAAATATAATGATGGGAAAAGTTGAATGTTTAAAGAAACCCTAATTTAATAATATGAGCTGTATGGCAATATACTATGTCATTTATATTCTTAAATATTTTTCAATGATGTCTCTTTTACTTTTACCTTCTTTCTATTTGATTTTTAATGCTAGTTGCTAGATTTATTGAGTTGTATCTTTTGCATCTTTTGAAAATCATCTAACACTAGTGCCTACCAATGTACTTTCTGGAACTATATATGTTTTTAATTAGAGAAACTCATGTAAAGAATATTATAATAAATGCTTGTATGAAATACTGTATGACCGTTAATTCTTCCTTTGGTCTCCTCTTGAAATGAGAATTTTTGAATGCTTCACACAGAAAATACCCTAAAGGAATATTATTTTTAGTTTACCTAATTCAGCAGAATAAATTATCCAAGGGGTGCCTGGGTGGGTCAGCTGGTTAAGTGACCAACTCTTGGTTTCAGCTCAGGTCATGATCTCAGCATCATGGGTTCAAATGCTGAGTCAGTTCAAGCCCCAAGCTCAGCAGGGAGTCTGCTTCTCCCTCTCCCTGCCACCTCTACCCCCATTTGCACTCCTTTCTCTCTCAAATAAACAAATAAATCTTAAAAAATAATAATAATAAAGAATTTAAGATAATCTTAGGTCTCTAAGGGTATCTCAAAGACACTTTGTTGATATAAAAGTTTTAGGTCAGTTTCTGATCATTTTAATTCAGAAAATATCAAAATTTAACAGAAAATTATCTTATGTCTTTTACAGGAAGAGTTGAGGTTCCAAAGTTTAATGCCTTTCCTATATTCTTTAACTTGACGAAGTTTACACTAAGAAAATACCATCGTTTAAAAAAAAAACAACATTGTTTTTCATAAACTCTGACTCCTTTATTCTTTTCAATATAAAATTACCTCTTTTCCTACATTTTAAACACTAGTGTGTGTGTGTGTGTGTGTATACACACACACAATTTGTATATACTTTTCTCAGGATATGTCTGTGTGCTTAGAATAATTAAAATACAGGAGATGGAGGGCTACAAGGGATATGGCTTTTATCCTCATGAGATTTGTGACATAAGAGGATAGAAAATAGAAATGACCTTAGTAAAATATAGGGATGTGTGATGGTACAAAAGTTTGTTGGAGTTAAAAAATTAGAAAAAATAAAAAAAAACAAAAAAAAAACACCTTTTTTTTTTTTAAAGATTTTATTTATTTATTTGACAGAGACAGAGAAAAAGAAAAGCAGGGAAAGTGGCAGACAGAGGGAGAGGGAGAAGCAGGCCCCCCATGGAGAGGGAAGCCTGATGCTGGGCTTGATCCCAGGACCCTGTGATCATGACCTAAGCTGAAGGCAGATGCTTAACTGACTGAGCCAACCAGATGCCTGGAAAGAACATTTCTGAGATTCTCAAAGTGTGCCTCATAAAGGAGGTAAAACTACCTCAGCATGTAAGAATGGGTAGAATCTTGACAAGAAGTAAATGTAACAGGTTTTATCTTTTATTCATCTTATATATAATAAGGAAAACATTGATATGCCAAAAACTAGCATGAAAATTGTTATTATGTTTTGAGAAATGCTTTAAAAAATTTCCTGGGTAGAAAATGGAGTTATAAGAACATAGAGCCAGCAGGATCCACAGTAATGCAACTTGATGAAAGAAAACAACAATTTTGGGGTTGATCCTGACACAAGAGTGGATGTGAGAAATCAGGAATATGACATAGGATGGAGTAAAGTTTTATATCATATCTGAAGAGGATCTCTTGGCTTTAATATAAACCCTTCCTCATAACTGTTTCTAATTTTCAATAAACTAATACTTATATTCTGTTTGTCATTCAATTTTGTATGGAAACTGAGTTGGTATATTTCATAGAAGATAAAGTATGTTCAAAATCAGGATCCATGGGGCACCTGGGTGGCTCAGTGGGTTAAAGCCTCTGCCTTCAGCTCAGTTCATGATCCTGGGGTCCTGGGATCGAGCCCCGAATCGGGCTCTCTGCTCGGCAGGGAACCTGCTTACTCCTCTCTCTCTGCCTGCCTCTCTGCCTATTTGTAATCTCTGTCTGTCCAATAAATAAATAAAATCTAAAAAAAAAAAAAAATCAGGATCCAGTCTTCAGAGGAAAAACTTTTATCACATTTTCCAGTGAATTCAAAGACATTTGAAGATAGCTTTGACTTATATTATTCAAAGAAAAGAGGTCTGAATAGTTATTGTGGAAATATATACCTAGGTGCTCAGAAATGCTGGCTGAAATCTGAATCCTTTTTCTTGAAATTAATAGTGTTTTTTGATTTTTTAGTTTTTTTCTTCCTTTTTTAACTAGGCTTCATGCCCAAAATGGGGATTGAACTCATGACTGCAAGATTAACAGTCACATGCTCTACTGATTGAGCCAGGCAGACATCCCAATAGTTGTTTTATAATTAGCTGTTTTAATAATAAAACCAGGTTTACATTTATTTCTCCTTTATCTAACCATGGTTGATTCAGAATATATCTTTTACTTATAATTTCAGTAATTTCTTCATCTTCAGTTGATGAAGAAGTCATATGTGATATATCTATACTATAGAATATTATTTAACAATGAAAAGAAATGTAGACATGCTACAACAATAACATACATGAATCATTATGATAAATTAAAGAAGTCAGACCTCCAAATCACATATTATACGATTCCATGTACATGAAATATGCAGAATAGGTAAATCTATAAAGACATAAAGCAGATTAGCTTTTGCTAGGGGCTGGGGAGAAGGGTAAATGGGGAATGACTGCTAATGATTACATGGTTTTGTTTGAGAGTGATGAAATATTATGAAATTAGTGGTGATGGTTGTATAACTTTGTGAATGTATTAGAAACAAGTGAATTGATGCTAAAGGTGAATTTCATGGTATGTTAATTATATGTAAATAAAGCTGTCTGTCAAGAGAAGATTAGTGAGCTTAGAAGTCTAAGAAACTACTGCATTAAATTCTGAGTCTTGTCATTTGTAACACAAGTTTTGCTGTGACAAAATGTAATATGGTAATTTCATATTTTTTTCTCTTTTTAATTTCCTTTTTTGTACTTGGTCATCTGTCAATTTTTTTTAAAATATAGAGTTTCAAATAAGATTTTTCCATTATAATAAAGATGTATAACTAATTTATTCACTACTTGGGAAATAAGGAAACATTAAATTTTGGAAAAGAAACTGGATGAAATTAATGCTTTCCCTAATGACAACAATTGGATCATTAATCTAGTACTAGAAACATCATATTTATAAATATAAAAATAACAAATGTAATAAAATATATTTTATATATAATAAGTCAAAAGGCAATAGGTTCATGGAGGAGGAGTAAAACTGACAGGCTCTGTAGAACTTGCTCAGTTCTTTGCTAAAGTTTTAAAAGACAGCTAACATGTAATTAATTATCTCTCTGTGAACATGTGGCTCTTTCAATTTAAATAGACTTATGTATGAATAAAACAAATCAATGGAACTAATTACTCAAATGTCATACTGAAAAAAAGAGTATCTGGAATGATAGACTTTGTTGATGTGACAGTTAGAGCCTGTTTCCTGTTCACATTATGTAGGGGATGTGGGGTGGCAAACATGTATGTCACTGCTCTGTGAAAGCCACAGTGGGAGAACTATCTGTGAATCACACAACATTTCTAGATTATAAAATAGATCCTAATGGCAATTCAGGTTCAAGGATGTTCTTGGGTGTCAGTAAAAGCACTATACCTACGTGTCCACTTGGATCTCTTACTGAATATGTTTGAAGAGACTTTATGTTTATTCAAATTATTTTTGGAAAACAAGAGTTTATTCAAAAATTTTGAATAGTTTTTAGGTAATAGAGTAACCTTCCAACCCAGCTGTTATTTTAAAATCCCCTTTATCATTGAAGCAAGTAAAAAAAAAAAAAAAAAAAATCCACGTTTTCTTCAGTTTCAATTCTGTTCTCAATCTACATCTAGGCCTTATTCCAGTAGTCAAAATTTGAGGCAAAATCTTCAGTGTGAGCCTAAGCTACACAGTTACAGCATGGCATGACCTTTCTTTACCCATTGCCTAATGGTTTTGCACACTTAGGAGATAGGAAAGTTGATGCATTAGTGTCAGGGCCATGAAAGAATAGATGATGCCAAAGCACCAGGTCAGGTCAAGGTTTGTCATCATCGCTCTTATAACCACACAAAATTGCCCATAAGTGTATAGTTTTCAAACAAAACAAATTGGGTCCTAACTCCCAAAACATTACACTATGTTTGGACTGATGTGTACTCAACTCTGAGAGGCAGATTTCACACTTATCTGCACTAAAATATAGCTGTCACAAAAATTTATTCTTATTCAGGTTATGAGATTGCTTTCTTATTAATATTAATAATTATGTAATCATCTAATTATATAATTCATCTAAGTGGATTATATTTACAAGATACTCTGATAAAAGTAGATTCAAAGTATAAATATAAAATGGGTTTTCCATTCGGTCAAAGAGAAGGAATCCTGGAATGATAGAACAGGTACCTCAAGTTCCAGCTCAAGCCACAATAACTGTGAAACATTAATGAATATGGCCAGTAATTATCCTACATGCCTCTATTTTCTCAATGATCAGACTTTTAAATATACTACCTCTTTATTCATATTCTTAGATGAAGAGGAAGGCCAAAATGCACAACAGAATAAGATATATATTATAGTCCAACTAATAAATAGCGAATAATCTGCATGTGATTTTTTCCCCTATTTTGAAAATAATATGCCAGGATGAAATACAATTAAGGCATAATCAAAATATTATCATTAAAGAAAAAATGAGATGGAATTAGCCTTATTTAACTGGCTGAACAAAAACTACATAATTTATTTCAAAAAAAGAGAAAAAACAACCTTGTAGATTGAGCTTTCAGCATCACTTTTCTCAGGTCTTCATTCCTAGAGACTTGACACATAATTTGTCATCAAATAATTTTAAAACGTTTAATTTTTTAAATTTAGATTCCTTAGAGAATTATAAATTTATGTGTGGACAGTAGAAATTACTACCTGGAATTAATTGTAGAGGATTATGTGGGGGAATTAATTGGCTAATATATTTGGTGGTCATTCAGTAGTACATAAATATAAATTAAAATTATTTTTTAAAGATTTTATTTATTTATTTGAGAGAGAGAGTGAGAGAGAGCATGAGAGAGGAAAAGGTCAGAGGGAGAAACAGACTCC
Source organism: Enhydra lutris kenyoni (assembly GCF_002288905.1). Classification (NCBI taxonomy): domain Eukaryota; kingdom Metazoa; phylum Chordata; class Mammalia; order Carnivora; family Mustelidae; genus Enhydra; species Enhydra lutris. The sequence goes on along the minus strand of NW_019154099.1, from coordinate 40,995,762 downwards.
CCATGGAGCTGGGAGCCCAATGCAGGACTCAATCCCAGGACCAATCATGACCTGAGCTGAAGGCAGTTACTTAACCAACTGATCCACCCAGGCACCAAAATTGGTCTGAAAAATATAGCAAATAAGTCATCGAATGAAAACCCGAGTACGTTAGTCTGATTGGTCCAAATTCAATTAATTAATATTTTTTCCTCTATTACCATTGAATGCCAACAATTTGAACTGCTAATGTAGTCATAATTTGAGTATAACAAAATTGTTAACTATGCTCACAAAAAAGTTAAATAACCTACATGCATACATTGAAAGTAAATTTTATTTAGATTAAAAGGGTTACATATTTATCATAATAATATCTTCAATATGTCTGAAAATGGCAATGAGTTTTTGGACCTTTATTTAAATATCACAATAGTTTAAAGATATTGTTTGCTAACTTTCACTGTGCTCCTTCAAGAAAAATTATAGTTATTACCTGAAATTTTACATAATTTCAGGTTTGCAGAGTTTATTTTAGTACTTCAAATATGTAACCTATTGAAATTCAATGATGGTATCAAGAATGAGGGCAAAAGTTGAAAAAAATAATGGATTGCCTTGAACTTTCTCAAAAAAGTAAATTTTACAAATAATGTTTTGTTTTTTTGTTTTTTTTTAAGGCTATACAGAAAATGAAAATGTGTGTAGGATAGAAATGTGCATGCCGGAGTCATTAAAATAATGGCAATTTTGGTAATTATTAATTTTTTTATTTTTGTCAAACTTGTACATTTTTTGTGAAAAAAATAAAGCATTATTTAAATGTTAAACTTAAGAAATTCTCCAAGCACTTTTTACTAGAAACAATAATAGAATAGATGAATATGAAAATTCTAATAAAAAATAGAGCATGGAAATTATTTCTCTAAGTAAAAGAATGATGTCTGTGTCTCTTTTACCGTATTTCAATGTATCTAGAAGAATAACTAGATGTGATTCTCAAATAAAAGTCAGAAAAGGAAGAGTAATAAGATATTAAGTCACTGGAAAGATCTGCAATGCTTGAAAGTGTTTTATTAGCAAAAGAAGAGAAAAAGAAATCATTGAGGAAATGGCCCAGAAATAGAAACTATTGTCTATAAACAATTGTTATCTGAAAAATGGAAGAATCATAAATCAACATTAAAGTGAATTATTTTTCACTGGCTAGTTTTGTGAATATAATAACTAAATTTAGATCCTCAAAATGTAAAACAAAATATGTTCCTGACTTCACAAAATAAATATTTATAAAGCAAGTCATATAAAACACAGGAAAGCTGAAATGAATATTTATGAAACAATGAATGAAAAAGTTGCCTATCTTTTCTTATGGTAAAAATACAACATATTTAAACAAAAATGAGGATATGTAACTACAAAAAGATAAAATTTTCTTAATATAGAGTAATTAAATGTATCATTAAATCAATACATACTTCTAAATTTTTTTACTTAGCTTAAGATATTTTTTATTCATAAGTCATCTGATTTGGATAAGAAATTTTATCATGATCTAAATCAATGTTAAATTTCAAATATATCAATGATAGCAAACTCAATATCAAAGAAAATATATTTTAAAAGATAGTAGAAGGGACAAATAAGGAAGTCATCTATTGGTAAAGGAAATAGCACATCAAGAAGATAAAGCAATAATCAATATATGTGCCCTGCAATGATTCTCACCTGACAAGAGTATAGGGAGAAATAAATAAATCAACCATTATCAGTGCAGATTTTAATATACTTCTCTCAGAAAACAACAAAGCCAGCTGTCAAAAGATGAGCAATGATATAGAAGATAAGTTATATGATGTTTTTACACCCAAACAAACCAAGAATATATTTCAATAAAAATCAAGGAAATAGTTGAGTAAATCAACAAATAGATTTTAAAATGTATATAGAAGGAAACCTATTTTGTACAAGTCAAAGCAAGTTGAGAAAGAAGCTACAGCCAACCACATATGAAAACATACTATGAAGAAAACTATTGTACAATGTGGTACTGGTGCACAAATAAGCAAAAATAAAATGTGAGGGGCACCTGGGTGGCTCAGTGGGTTAAAGCCTCTGCCTTCGGCTCAGATCATGATCCCAGGGTCCTGGGATCGAGCCCCACATCTGGCTCTCTGCTCGGTGGGGAGCCTGCTTCCCCTCTCTCTCTCTGCCTGCCTCTCTGCCTACTTGTTATCTCTGTCTGTCAAATAAATAAACAAAATCTTTAAAAAAATAAAATGTGATTTAAAAAAATAGTGCTCAAAAGGAGACCCATTTACAGATAGAAAACCTATAAAGGAAAAGTTGGCATTGCAAATGAATCAAGCAAGAATACTTTCGTAGACAAGATTGGGAAGATGCAATTATCTATGGGAAAAAATTAATTGAATTCCTATCTTATATTACTTTGAAATATGAAAGCTGTATATTTATTTAAGGAATGGAATATAAAAGACAAAACAACCTTGATGGAGGAAAACGTGCACGATATCTGTGGTCATGAACTATGGAAGAACATCTTCAACAAATCTCAAGACAAAATTTGTAAAATAAATTGATATAGTTGATTACAAGAAATTTAGAGATTTATTTTCACTAAAGGGTGTGTTAGGTAAAATTATCAGATAGATAACAATAGGGAAGAACATATCTGTGATATCTAAAACTGAAAAGAAACTCTCACATGGAATCAGATTTTAAAATGGAAAAATAAGAAAGTGGATAAAGACTAAGAATCGTCAATACACTAAGCAAAAGTCTAAATACCTAGCAAGTGTAAGATGTCAAAGTCACTATTATTAATGAAACATTGACAAGGCACCATCTTATATCCACCAGATTGGCAGAATTTAGAATGATGGGTAACACCAGGTGTTAATGAGTCTCAGGGACACAGAAAAATGATCACCTTGACGGTGATTGCTAAGACAATGAAGACATTTCCAGCTGTGAGAGTGTGGATTAGACGAGAAGGAGGATTCTCTTCACATGTCCTCCAAACTCCAAACTCACATCCCTCAAAAAGAACAATTAAAAATGGATCAAGGTATTGGAGAAATCATTGCTCATGTTCTTTCAGGATTTCTATGGTTTCAGGTCTCACATTTAGGTCCTTACTCCATTTTGAGCTTCTTTTTGTATATGGTATAAGAAACTGATCCAGTTTCATTCTTCTGCATATTGTTCATTTTTCTCAACCTCATTTGTTGAAGACTGTCTTTTTTGCATTGTATATTCTTGCCTTCTTTGTTGAAGATTAATTGACCATATAATCATGGGCTTATTTCTGGGCTTTCTATTCTATTCTGTGTTTCTAGTTTTGTGCCAGTGTCATACTGTTTTGACTACTGCCACTTAGTAATATGATTTGATATCTGGAATTGTGATATCTTCAGCTTTTTCTTTTTCAAGATTGCTTTGAATCAAAACTATAATTAAATCTCACCTCACACCTGTCAGGATGGCTAAAATGAAAAGCACAAGAAACATGTGTTGGCGAGGAAGTGAAGAAAAAGGAACCTTTGTGCACTGTTGGTGGGAATACAAACTGGTGCTGCCACTGTGGAAGGCAGTATGGAGGTTCCTCAAAAAATTAAAAAGAGAACTATGATATGATCCGGTAATTGCACTACTGGATGTTTACCTAAAGAATATAAGAACACTAATTTGAAAGGATATATGTACTCCTGTGTTTATTGCAGCATTATTCATAATAACCAAATTGTAAAAGCAGCCCAAGTGTCCATTGATAGATGAATGAATGAAGAATATGTGTCATACACACACACACACACACACACACACACACACACACATACACACACACATACATATATATGTATACATACGCACACACGAATATTATTTGGCTATCAAAAAGAATGAAATCTTACCATCTACAACAACATGGATGGGTCTATAGAGTGTAATGTTAAGTGAAATAAGTCATCAGAGACAGACAAATACCATAGGATTTCACTCATATTTGGAATTTAAATCACCAGTGGGGGGCTGGGAAAGAGACAAACTGAGAAACAGACTCTTTACTATAGAGAATAAAAAGATGGTTACCAGAGAAGGGAATAGCGTGATGAGTGAAATAGGTGAAGGAGATTAACAGTACACCTATTTTTAGGAGCACTGAGTAATATATGGAACTGTTGAATCACTTCGTTGTATAGCTGAACTCAACACTATATGTTAATTATACTGGAATTAAAATTTTAAAAAAAGAAAAGAAAAGATTGGGTGGAGGTATTCAGGTCCCCATCATGACAAGTGGCCCCATAAACCTGTCAAGGTGAAAGAAAACAAGGAGACAATTCAAACTTTCCTGAGATTCTTGGATACTCGTGCCTAAATAACTGCTTTGCAAATAACTAGTGCCCACTAGGCCCCTTCAGGGGTAGGGGTACACAGATAGCATTGGGGGCTTGGTGGAGGAAGCTCACTGGAGGCTTGGTGGAGGAAGCTGGTGACTCATGTTAGACAGGTTTGGGTGTATTTATAGATAGACACTGTGAGTCATTTCAATTGCTAGTCCTTGTGGCTTTCACCACGGAGTACACTATAGATACTGCTATTTTGGCTGTTTGCAGTGTGGATCACTACCACTGCCTCAGGGAACGTGTTCTCTCAAAATAAAGACTTTGTGCCACGACAAAGGGGTGGGTCTGTTCCATTCCACCACTGAGGTTACTTAACCCCTGTCCAGTTATTTTAATGAACACTGTACCACAGGTCAGACAGAGAAAAGAACATGACTCCAACAATGTGACCGGACTTGGGCAGGCAGACTGGTTACACAACACCCTATCACATTTAGTAGCCAGAGCTAGCCTGGGGCTACCTCAGATGAAACATCAGGGTGCTACCCATGGCCCCTACTGTGTCCAACTTTATTGCTGTCACCCCAGTGGTGGCAGCCCACTGGAAGACTGGTGCACTGTTACTGATGTACTTAATGCCTTCTGCTCAGTCGCTTTGCAGGATGAAGACCAGGACTAATTTACATTCATATGGAGCAGTCTGCAGCATACCCTCCTTGTACTTCCACAGGGAAATGTTAATTCCCTGGCTATATGCCATTACTGGTAGGGCTAGATCTGTAACCAGCTAACTTACCCCCAGTGTACTTGCCATCCCCTAGAGTGGTGATATCCTCATTACTGGCCTGACTAAGAAGCAAACTGACCAAGCCCTACACAAAGTCAGAGACTCTGGTGCACACAGGTTGAAAGCTCATCCTCGATTAGACCCAGGGACCTGCTTAACAGTTTCACTTCCTGGAAGCCACTTGGGCCAGTAATCATAGGAGTATCCCAGACTACGACAAACAAACAGTGCTGTCCTTGGCAGCTGCCACCAGCAAAGAAGGAGCTCGGGATCTGTATGTATGAAAGTCTCCATATCAAACCCAATTTAATGTGCTTTTTGCTAAACCAGAAAAGGTCCCTATTCTAATTTACATTGCAAAAAAATCAATTCTAAAATGTACATATTTTCATTTAATATACCAAACAAAATCACTACATTTTAGGATTTAGAGATATTTTGAAAAATCAATATTTTAGATATATTTAATAACCTGTAAACCAAAAATTAAGAATCATTTCTAATTCTTAGTAATTCTTTTCTTACATCAGCATATATGATCTTACACTGTTTTTTCTAAATTTACTTGTTTTTCTATTTAGAACCTAAATCAACTGGCTATTTTTAATGAAGTAATATAATAACTGTCTTCTTCTTTTTAGATTTTATTTATTTATTTGACACAGAGAGAAAGATCACAAGTAGGCAGAGAGGCAGGCAGAGAGAGGGGGGAAGCAGGCTCCTTGCTGAGCAGAGAGCCCAATATAGGCTCCATCCTAGGACCTTGAGATCGTAACCTGAGCGGAAGGCAGAGGCTTAACCCACTAAGCCACCCAGGCACCCCAATATAATAACTTTCAATAATAGAGTTTCTAATTGTCTGGCCACAATTCATTTATTAATCTATTATTTTGTCAATGTTTTCAAATCTTTTTTTCCTACTAAGTCTCCCTTTTATGTAAATTACTTTTAGATTATTTTGTTTCAATGTTCTATTTGTCCATAATTTTTGTTAGTTTTTTAGTTAATATTTCTTATTTTCTCTTATAGCTCATTTTTTAAAGATTTATTTATTTACTTTAGAGAAAGAGAAAGAGAGAGAGAGAGTGGAGGGGAGGGGCAGAGGGAGAGAGAGAAAGAATCTTCAGCAGATTTCCGCTGAGCATAGAGCCTGACTTGGGGCTCAATCCCACAACCCTGAGATCACAACCCGAGCCAAAACCAAGAGTCAGTCGCTTAACCCAGATGCCCCTGTAGGTCCTTTTAATATATGGTCAGGTAATTTCTAGCTCATTAAGTGCCATCAATTTCTCTTCAAAATTTGCTGGCACACTTGCATCCTTACTCCTTCAGATTAACATAAAAAACAATGAAAAATTTCAAGAATAATCAAGTGAAGCTCATTAAAACAGAACTTCCCTTTTTTATTTTCTTATTTGGTTTTAGAACTTCCAGTAAAATAAAAATATTAATCAAACAATAGGCTAGAAAATAGAAAATAGAAAATAGTATTTTTTCAGTATGGCCTTATATTATTGTCTCATTATCCAAAAAGCAGACAAAAAGACATTGCTGAGCAATATATATATATATTTTCAAGGTCACATTAACTCATTAGAAGTAAGATATAAAGGAACAGGTCTCATGCCTATTTTGGTTAAGCAACATAAAGTCAATTGGATGTGTTCCTGCTTACCTGAAGTTACTCACCAAAAGAGTAAAATGGTAACAGAAAGTAATGGTTTACATTTTAAAATGTATGTAAGGTTCATGTGTGTTTTATCTACCAAAACTATATAAAATTAGTAATTAATTATCTCACAAAATTTGAATATTCTGTTACACTTATATTTAGTTATTTAAACTGATAATGACATATTCCATCAGGTAATTTTTTTGTGGCATTTTTAGATAAGGATCTAAATCCCTAATCCACGTGGTCCATGTAATTCCTTTATTATTTTTATCATTATTATTGAAATATATTTGACATAAAACATGTAAATTTAAGTTGTACAACTTGTTCATTTGATGAATTTATGTACTTTAATATGATTGCCATTTTATCAATAGCTAGCACCTTTATCGCATCACATAATTACCACTTCTTTTTGTGTGATTGTCATAAGCAAGATCTAGTTTCTTAGCAAGTTTGATGATTATAATACAATATATTTTTTTTAATTTTATTTTTTATAAACGTATAATATATTTTTATCCCCAGGGGTACAGGTCTGTGAATTGCCAGGTTTACACACTTCACAGCACTCATCATAGCACATACCCTCCCCAATGTCCATAATCCCACCCCCCTAATCCCCCTCCCCCCATTAACCCTCAGTTTGTTTTGTGAGATTAAGAGTCACTTATGGTTTGTCTCCCTCCCAATCCCATCTTGTTTCATTTACTCTTCTCCTACCCCCTTAACCCCTCATGTTGCATCTCCTCTCCCTCATATCAGGGAGATCATATGATAGTTGTCTTTCTCCGATTGACTTATTTCGCTAAGCATGATACCCTCTAGTTCCATCCACGTCGTCGCAAATGGCAAGATTTCATTTCTTTTGATGGCTGCATAGTATTCCATTGTGTATATATACCACCTCTTCTTTATCCATTCGTCTGTTGATGGACATCTAGGTTCTTTCCATAGTTTGGCTATTGTAGACATTGCTGCTATAAACATTCGGGTGCACGTGCCCCTTCGGATCACTACGTTTGTATCTTTAGGGTAAATACCCAGCAGTGCAATTGCTGGGTCATAGGGTAGTTCTATTTTCAACATTTTGAGGAACCTCCATGCTATTTTCCAGAGTGGTTGCACCAGCTTGCATTCCCACTAACAGTGTAGGAGGGTTCCCCTTTCTCCGCATCCTCGCCAACATCTGTCATTTCCTGACTTGTTCATTTTAGCCATTCTGACTGCTGTGAGGTGGTATCTCATTGTGGTTTTGATTTGTATTTCCCTGATGCCGAGTGATATGGAGCACTTTTTCATGTGTCTGTTGGCCATCTGGATGTCTTCTTTGCAGAAATGTCTGTTCATGTCATCTGCCCATTTCTTCATTGGATTATTTGTTCTTTGGGTGTTGAGTTTGCTAAGTTCTTTATAGATTTTGGACACTAGCCCTTTATCTGATATGTCATTTGCAAATATCTTCTCCCATTCTGTCAGTTGTCTTTTGGTTTTGTTAACTGTTTCCTTGCTGTGCAAAAGCTTTTGATCTTGATAAAATCCCAAGAGTTCATTTTTGCCCTTGCTTCCCTTGCCTTTGGCGATGTTCCTAGGAAGATGTTGCTGCGGCTGAGGTCGAAGAGGTTGCTGCCTGTGTTCTCCTCAAGGATTTTGATGGATTCCTTTCTCACATTGAGATCCTTCATCCATTTTGAGTCTATTTTCATGTGTGGTGTAAGGAAATGATCCAATTTCATTTTTCTGCATGTGGCTGTCCAATTTTCCCAACACCATTTGTTGAAGAGGCTGTCTTTTTTCCATTGGATATTCTTTCCTGCTTTGTCAAAGATTAGTTGACCATAGAGTTGAGGGTCTATTTCTGGGCTCTCTATTCTGTTCCATTGATCTATGTGTCTGTTTTTGTGCCAGTACCATGCTGTCTTGATGATGACAGCTTTGTAATAGAGCTTGAAGTCCGGAATTGTGATGCCACCGACTTTGGCTTTCTTTTTCAATATTCCTTTGGCTATTCGAGGTCTTTTCTGGTTCCATATAAATTTTAGGATTATTTGTTCCATTTCTTTGAAAAAAATGGATGGTGCTTTGATAGGAATTGCATTAAATGTGTAGATTGCTTTAGGTAGCATAGACATTTTCACAATATTTATTCTTCCAATCCAGGAGCATGGAACATTTTTCCATTTCTTTGTGTCTTCCTCAATTTCTTTCATGAGTACTTTATAGTTTTCTGTGTATAGATTCTTAGTCTCTTTGGTTAGATTTATTCCTAGGTATCTTATAGTTTTGGGTGCAATTGTAAATGGGATGGACTCCTTAATGTCTCTTTCTTCTGTCTTGTTGTTGGTGGAGAGAAATGCAACTGATTTCTGGGCATTGATTTTATATCCTGACACTTTACTGAATTCCTGTACAAGTTCTTATAATACAATATTCTTGTCTAAGTACTTCTGTGTTGAGCTGCTACTTTGAATTCTTTATGTTTCATAAGGTCTGTTTATGTACCTAGACTTGCCAAATCTTTCCTTATGCATCAATCTTGCAAAAAATAAGAGAAAATGTTCATGATGCCCACAGGCTCCAATGTTTCTGAAACTACTTTCTGAGATTTTTCTCCAGATAGCATATAGTACTTGATATTCACCCTCTTGCCCACTAATACCTTCACTTTAACTTTCATGTAACTAGCTACCTAATGTAAGTGAATGACTTTTAAACATTGCCTTTTTCAGAATTCTAAAATCCGTGAGTTTTTGAAAATCATAAGAAAGTCACTTAGTGGCAAACTTGAAGAGAATTGATGTCAAGCTATTTATATTCTTTATACATCTCACTTAGTGTGATCCTTTTTAGCTGCAGAAATGTTAATATGTTGCTATAGGGATAATGCCAGAGATCCTATCCAGGTTGCACATTTTGAATGGCTATGAATTCACTTGCTTTCCTAAAAGCCAAAAAATTCTAAATTCAAGTGTTTCGGATGAGGATTGAGGATAGGAAGCAGACAACAGATTCATTGTCCAGCCATGATTATTAACCATCCAAAAGTTTGCTGTGGCACAATGTCTCTCCACAGTTACTATTTAGACTCTCACACTGAGCCTCCCAACCCAAAATGATGTAAGATATTTTAATTTCAGGGTGAGAAATCTAAAGGTAAAGACAATTTAGGGTCAGAATAAGGTTCCTAGAAAATCCTAAAATGTTATAATAAAGGACTTAGTATGAGTTGTGCAAAGTCAACTGTCATTTTTTCTTTTTACAAAGTTATGGCAAAAAAGTCCAAGGATGACTAAGAAACATAACTCTGGACACTTTGTACATTATGCTATTATTTTTCATTGTGATTTATGAAGAGTAAAAATGAATTCCTTATGTATTCTTCTATATTTCTTTCATAGTATTTTCTGCTGTTATTGACTTAGATTTTATTTGTGAAAAATGTTTTCCTTCATATGCGTCTACCTCCCTAGTGATTGCCAGGGTGGCTGGCTGGTGAGAATAATGAGAATCTCTTCCCATCCACTGTCTCCTTTAGCTCACCATGGTTTTTTGTATTAATTGCTTAGTTTCTCTCAGTGTTAGTTTAACTGACCCTAAAAAGATATCATAGCTTGATACTGTCAGCAAACCAAATGCATAGAGTAGCATGCTTTACCACGTCTAATCACCTGTAAAGGATTTATTTTGCTTTTCATTTTAGCTCATTAAAGATAGTGAATCAAATCCACCAGTTATTTTATCCTTGTTTACAAAATGCAATTATTGTCATCTTTCCTCTTTGTATAGCAATTAACTATAACTCCTTTTGATATAAGATAGGTAAAATGTATGTGGCACTTATATGTGAATCATTTAGGAAAAATTAATGAATAAATATTTTAATCCCAGTTATGTCAGAAAGAAATTTTGACTTAAAACAATAAATATAAATCTGGGGCTACAAAACTTACTGAATAGCTAAATCAGTATCTAATCCAGGCTGACTCATTTCAAGCTGGAAGTTTTAACCACAGTGCTTATGGTCCCTCAATATGACAGATATGATTTAATGATTACTCAAGTAGAAGACATTTACAAATAGGCTTTTTTTTAGTTATTTCTGATAACAGCATACTATAGTTAATACTCGGTATTTTAAGTTTTCCAAGTGGCACAATTTGTGGGGAGTATGAAGTGATAACATGATATGAAAATTTACATTGAATGAATTTCATATCTGTGCAATATTGCTTGGCATTTCTCAAATTAGGTGGGGCCAATATTTTATGTGTCTATTTGGTTTTAAATGATAAATACTTCAAAACCTGAAGAGATATAAGTAGGTGGCATGGTCACAGCCTGAGCAGGATAAAAGAATCAAGTTGTCGTGGTTTAGAAACCCAGGATTTCTAAACCCACAGGCAGTCTGGGTTTCTAAACCTCAATCTGAGCCTGTTCTCTGTGGTTTACTTTTCTAATTTGCAAAATGAGGAGGGTAAGTCGTATCTGTCTCACAGCTTTTGGTAATATTAAGTGAGCCAGTACATACCAAATATTTAGACAATTCCCAGCCATATATATAAGAACTAAGTCTTTTTTTTTATGATTTTACAAAGTACATAGGTACTATAGTAATAGGACTGTTACTTTATAGTCATACTTTGACATTTACCTTGCACTTAGAACATTTTAACATCCTTTAGGAGAATCTGGAAAATGGATTCAGGGTCTACTTTGAAATATATGAAATTTGCATATGATGAAGGTGAGCCTTAAAATACTTGAAATAAGATCTGATTTTTTTAACAGGTTTTTTTTTTTTTAGTTTTATTTATTTATTTGAGAAAGAGAGAGAGAACGTGTGCAAACAGGGGTGAGGAGCAGAGGGAGAGGGAGAGAGAGAATCTCCAGCAGACTCCTTGCTGAGCTAGAAGCCCGACATGGGGCTCCATTCCCATGACACTGAGATCACGGCCTGACCTAAAATGAAGAGTCAGACCCTCAACCAACTGAGCTACCCACGTGCCCTGAAAAGATTTGAGAAATTATTTATGAATCAAAAATTATTTTATCACTTAAAAGATTGATAAATATTAGTACATTAAAACAAAAATGTGAAAAAAATCTTGGTGAATACTTGCAAATTATATAATAGACAAATAACTTAAAAAAGAATTAATTAAAAAAAAAAGAAGAAAAGGATCAATGACCTAATAAGACAATAGTCCCAATATGGACAAAGGATAACACACACACACACACTCATACGTATAAAAATATAAATGTCTATCTAATATGAAGTGATGAATCCTGTTCTAAATAATGTATATCCATACAAATATATTCTAATATACTATTAATCATCTATCAGATAAAATACAGTAATTTAACAACATTATCTGTTGGGAAAGTCAGTCAAATGGTTAAAGTCATATATTCCAAGCGTGAATACAAAATAACAGAAGCACTATGACCAGAGATTTGATAACATCCTGCAAAAGAGCATATGCATTTATGCTTTCACTCAGAAAAACTACTCGTAAGAAAATATTTCTGATATGTATCTACAATAACACAATTAGGCATGTGTATTAGATTATTCTTCATATATTTGTTATGGCTAAAGACTGAAAACAGCCTTTATATCCATGTACCACAGGAAACAATTTAAAAACACCCTATGTACTCTCCTTTAAAACATGAGTAAATGAGTACAAGCCACGGAGCCTTGCTTTACCTCAGATTCCTTATTTGAAAAGTGAGGCAGATTGACTAAGTCACCTGTTTGGTCATTTTCATATAAAAATGAATTAAAGTGTCTTCCTTTTTCTTGGAACCATGTTTTGTTTTATTTCATTTTGTGGTTTATAATGATTTGCCCATAAACTACTCTATCAGAATATAGCTCCACTTGCAACTTGATAATTTAAGTTCTCTATAAATAAATTTTTGCCTGAGTAGAATAATTTCCAATAGATAGTAATATGTTATTTAGAGTACTAATTATTTTAGGTATAGTAACACAGGATCTAACAATTTATTTTAAGTATGGTTAATACTTTGATATGTGAAAGATAAAACATGTAAATATAGACTCCAAATCCTATAACTATTAGTTAATTGAATAGGATTTGAAGCCAGGTCTGCTGGTAGATAGCTGTATTAGTCTTTAACCATTTTCTAAGTGCAGGTTCCTCACTTTAATTGGAGAATAACAGTAGTAGCTGATAAAACCATAACATGTTTGCTGTGAGGATTAAATGAGGTAATTTAAGTGAAGTGCTTAAAATTTTGCTTAACACAGTAAACATTCAATATACAGTGTTGAATATACAATAATATAACCTCCCCCTATCATTGTATCACTTTCTGTGGCTTCAGTTATCTGAGTCAATGGTGGTCTAGAAGGTCAACGGTAGCCTAAAGGGACATCACAGTGCCTAGACCTTCACCTCACTTCATCTTATCACATAGGCATCTTATATCTCTTTTTAAGACAAGAAGAAGGGTGAGTAAAGTTCAATAAGATATTCTAAGAGAGAAAGAGAGCACATTCACAGAACTTATATTACAGTATATTTTTGTAATTGTTCTATTTTATTATTATTGATGTTAATCTCTTACTATGCCTAATTTATAAATTAAAGTTTATTATGTGTATGTAGGTACAGAAAAAGCCTAGTATATATAAGGTTCGGTACTATTCACAATTTCAGGCTTCTACTAGGATTCTTGGAACTGGGAGTCTTGGATAAGGGGAGACTACTGAATGTTAATTCTTATTCTGTTTATTGACAAAATGTCTGATAGTTGTGCAAAAATATCCTTGTGGCGAGACTGTAAAGAATGCACTCTCTAGTTAGTTTGTCGTCAAGTTTTAACCTCAAGAAAAGAAGTCCAACTTCAAGGTTTATTTTTTTTTTTTTAAAGAGACTGCCATAGACAGAATGTTTATGCCCCTTCCCCCATTTATATGTTGAAACTTTTCCCTCAGTGTGATGGTATTTGGAGATGGGACCTTTGGGAAGAGGGTGAGCCTTCATGAATGAGATTAATGTCCTTATTAAAGGAATCCCAGCAAGAAGACACTATCTATGAGTCAGCAAGTGAGCTCTCATCAAACTCTAGATCTCTTAGCACTTTGAACCTGGACTTCCCACCCTCAGAACTGTGAGAAATATAATTTGTTATTTATATGCCACCAAGTCTGTTTTAGCAGTCCAAACAGACTAAGAGAAAGACTCCTTATCCCTTGATTCTTCCTAATTGCTCTTCAAAATCACTTCTGATAACATGGAACAAATTCAATTCCTTATCAAAGGACTTCTAAGAATCACTTGTATGCTCACCAACTTTTCACCGTAAGCAAAAGATAAAGATTGTTCAGCCCTGCTTCTAACAATTCAACAATGTTTTTTTCCACTCAGTAGTGACTTTCACTTTTATCTCTGCTGTCATCCTCCTACATTCATTCACTGTAATTTGGCTCCAACCAGTGAACTCAGTTAAGTCCAGCATAAAGCTTTGAAATCCTCCTTGTTATGAACAAGATTTCTGGTGCCTAAGGACTTCAGAAGCCATGTTACTGGCAGCCTGGAATTTTGGTCATCATGTTGCCTCCTGTCTACTGTTGGGAGAACTCTGCTACCATATACTGTACCACAACTTTCTACTCCATTTCTTTTCTGTTACGTAGTGGGCAGAAGCCAAATTCCTCCGTGTAGTTTCAAATAGTTTTCCCCCAGAGAGTATTGGGGTGGGGTAGTTTTATTCCTGTTACAGCCTTCAAAAGCACCCAACCCCATCTTCCCAGTAAGGGGTAGGGGTGAAGAATAATGAAGAGAAATCCCTGAGGAAAATTACAGAATTTTCCTCTACCAATAAAGTTTAATCACATACTTTCCCAAAGGGTTATCTCAAAAGAGCAGCTCATTTGTCTCCCTAGAAGCATTAAACAGGAAATTTAACAATCTTTCACAGTACAACCACAGTGAGAGAAGGAAACACAGTGGAAGGCAATCTGAATCTGCAAAGCTCTCCCAGTATGGGAACATCTTCGGAATACACTTACCCCAAAAAGAAAACCTGCAGGAGATAAAATCTGTTCTTCCAAGCTTCTAAAATCAGCTCCTGGAACAATTTGTCAGAGTTAGAATGATATGATTAGCTTATCATTTCTCTGGTCCTCGTCAGAACAGAAGTTCCTCTTGAATTCCTGTCCATAGTCCACATTCCCAGGTGCAACAAATTAATTAAACCAAAAAGTCTTTCTTATCAAAATGTTTTTTTAAAAAACTTGCTGGTTTCTGACTTCATCAAAGAATATTTAGCAGATATATTGTTTATGTAAGCTCTGAAGGAACAAAATGTCCTTTTAATTGGACAAACCTTGTACAATACTGTGATTGATATTTAAAAAGTATGACGATTTTAAAAAAAGAATTTTATATGCATTCATAATCCAAATGTTAACTCCTCTTTTAAAATCCCCCTTACCACCAGGAATTTCTGAATTTTAGGCATGAACATCTTGGAATCTGACCTGAACCACAAATTCTGATTGTGAGATCAAATGAATAATTTATAGATACGTCTATTCAGAAGTTGCTGTGCATAGGAAAGTAAATAAAGAGAAACAAATAAATTGTGAATGTATAATAAGCCAGTTTAAAGCCATAGGCTAAAAGCTGTAAGATCCATTTAAGTAATACCCAGGCATACAGATAGTATTTCTAGAGGCAGAAAGCATATAAAAGTTCAATATTAATATTTTTTTAGTTTTATAAATAATAGTTTAGAATTATCTGCTCAAGGAAATATTTTTATTCCAAATGCCAAAGCTGTAAAGTAAAAATTATGTCATTGATATGGAGAGGGAAATTTATTCAATGCCTATATGCTTCAGTTGTATTACTGGTACATGAAAATAGTTATAATTTCTCCATATCTCATAGGGATAGCTTAAAGACTACATGATTTAAGGTATCATAAAGAACCTTAAGAAGGACAGAGTATCATAAAAGTTAAAAATAAATGAAAAAAAATGCTTGAATTAAAATTTTCAGTTTACAGGGGCACCTGGGTGGCTCAGTGGGTTAAGCCTCTGCCTTCAGCTCAGGTCATGATCTCGGGGTCCTCAGATCCAGTCCCGCATCGGGCTCTCTGTTCCACAGGGAGCCTGCTTCCTCCTCTCTCTCTCTCTGCTTGCCTCTCTGCCCACTTGCGATCTCTCTCTATCAAATAAATAATAAAATAAAAAAATCTTAAAAAAAAATTTCAGTTTACAAATGGGGAAATGAAACACTGATAGCTTAGTTTACTTTTTTTTCAAAGTCATAATACTAATAAGTGCTAACAGATAAGATAAAATGAACCTCCCCACAAGCCACTTACCTCTAAAAACCATTTTGTACACTATCATGTCTCATTGATTAATTTCAGAAAAAGTAGATTAATCCAAATATATAAAAAAGTAGATTAATCCAAACATCAAAATAAGATGTTTAATTCAATTGATACATAATACTTTAAAAATCTAAGTTCTCCAGGTAAATTTTGGACTTTCAAAATAGAAAACTAATGAAAAATACTTTTTTTTTTAACTTCTCAAAAAGAAGATATGTATCCTCAGTAATTTTGATAAATATTTTCTTTGAATTTACTTGCAAATTCCTAGTCTAAAAAATGCTTTGGTCAATCATGTCTACAAAGAAAATATTTTGAACACGTTTACTCTAAATTTCCCTGTCTTCATTCTCCTTAAAATAGATGCTACAGGCATGGCCGCCTGGGGTTTTGAATTGTAATTCTTCAGTTGCCAGATTGCTGTCTATAAACCTGATTGGGACAGATTTAGATTTGGATTCCAACTGACTATATTAAACTCAAGGAATGAATCTAAACTGAAAATTATGGTTCAATCTAGTTCATTCCACTGGGAACTGGCACTGTTACAGATATTTCTGTTCTTGGAACGATCAGCTTCAGTTAAACCTTGTATTCACAGCATTGGTCAGGATAAAAAATCTTCGGAGTCTGAATACTTTCCTGCCTCTAAGGAAACTGAACAGATAAAATTTAAACTCACAAGAGTAGACAGAAACAAAAGGTCACCATCTAAAGTTTTCTTCAAAATGGCAAGAAACATTTTTTTCAAAAAAAAAAAAAAAGAAAGAAAGAAAGGAAAAGAAAATAAGAAGGGCTCCTGGGTGAGTCAATCAGTTGAGCATCTTATTCTTGATTTTGGCTCACGTCATGATATTAGGGATGTCAGACTGAGTTCTGTATTGAGTTCCATGCTGGACATGGCCCTGCTCAAGATTCTTTTTCTCCCTCTCCCTCTGTTCTTCCCCCCACTCTCTCTAAAAATAAATAAATAAATAAATAAATAAAATAAGAAAGTAATAACAAGTTGAACATTGAGTGATAATACCAGCAACACTCATGTGAATCAATTTGCTTGTCCAAATGTTGTTTTATTTGCTGACAGAATCTTTATTGTATGTAAAGTGCTAGTAAAGAAAAAGGGAATGTATGGAATATGTCTAGCTGTGCATCATAAGATTTTTATTTACTTGTAGAGAACTCATATTTTACTTCAATATAAAAATGTTAACATAATTCAAAAACCAAAATGATATAAATACATATATATATTTAGAAGTCTTGCCCCAACACTGTATAGACAACTATTGTTCCCTCAACATCCTCCTTGTAAAAATGAATTTTAAGTAATTTAGAAAATAATTTAGTGTAAATATGGGTAGAATTTTATTATGTTGTCCATTTTCTCATATTTTTAGTATGTGATATATATTCTTCTGCTGTAAGATTTCTTTTTTATCACTATCTATTGGGTTATTTTTATGTCAGTACACAAGAGCTTCCTGATTTTTTTATAAGTTGCAGAGTTTCCATTGTGTAAATACAATATATTTAACCTAATATTTCATCTTATTTCATCATGATTGTTTTCAGTCTTTTGCTATTATAAATTATGTTAAAGAGATCTGTGTATAGATGATTAAGTATGTATGCAGTTATACTTTAAGGGTATATTTCCAGAAGTGGAATGGTGATTTAATGGATGAAGCTGTAACATTAGTAGCTAGTTCTAATTTGTTTCCATATGGTTGTTTCATTAGCACTCAAAATAGTAAAATATCTGAATAACTCTTTCCTTAAAGCCTGGTCAACAGGGTCGCCTCTTGAACACAATACATCACATATTCAAGAATGTATTATGTGAGTGTTTGACCATAATAATTATTTTCTATTGGCATGCAATTGAGCTTGCTTTAGAGAAATAATATGTAGGCTGTATGTTGGACAATCAGAAAGAATTTATCTTGCAACAAAGAAGAAGAGAAAGAGAAAAGCCATCATAAAGGGAGTACTTGTGATGTATCAGAAGCTGTGGTAGATACTTCTGACATATTCATTAATTTCAAGAAGGACCTGGAGGATTATTACAATTAAGGTTTTGAAATACGAGTCAGAAAACATACATAACATTTGAGTGGCATGGTATAGAATTGAGCACAAGCTACTTAAAAAGTCCATGCTTTTTAAATATTTTGAATGTTAATTTTTATTATTTTCATCGTTTGGAAATTAACTTTTGATTGCTAATTTTTTTCTCAAAATATTCTGCAAGATATTTGCATGTCTGCAAGACATCAAACTTTCAACAAAACAATCACATCTCCAGCATGAATGTTCAAAGAATCAAACTATCTGTGTATCCTGTCCCTCTAGGGATGCTAGATTATAATCACACTGTCTGTTAGACTTATAAGGAGAAATGCAAACATAGTTAGACAAAACATTTTGTGAAGTTCTTAGAACATTTTTATCTCTAGGCAATTTACTTGGAACCTACTAAGAATTTATTAGATTATGATGTGAGCTTGAAATCAGAACAAAGATATTTATGTAGCATTTCTAAGCTAACACCCAGTTGCTTGCTCATCCTCTTTCTTTCTGACCATTAGAGTACAGTTGGTTCCTTGGGGAGGGGGTTCCTCACAGTTATGGTTGAAATATCTCTCATGTCCTCTCATCATACCTATAAACAGTATACAAATTATATAAATCATATAAAAATAAAAGCAAGAGTATAAGGGGCACAGGATTTAGAAAAGAAAGAGCAATGTCTGAGAAATGAATAAGGAGGACATGGGGAAGGAACACAAAAGTTGTTAAGTTCTAATTTATTTTAATTGTTCTAATATTCAGATATATGTTACTTTTTTAACTATAAAGAATTAATAGATAGATGATTGATAAATAGAGACAGATATGGGCTTGCATGAAATAAGGATGAATGTAAATAGGATTAATTCCATTCTGTGAACTTAAAATCCATCAAAAGTAAAAGTGAAAAAAGGAAAAAATTAATTAATTAGATTTTAGCTGAATGAGTTTCCATGAGTCTACTGCCTGAATGTCATAACTGGAATTTGACCCTTCCTGAATTAATTAGCATACAGTGATACATAAGCTCTTGGTTATGACACAGATTGCTAATACGTTCTATGGTGTCGAATTTGCCTAATTTTTAATTTTTTTTATAGGATTGCCTAGTGGGTCTCCAAGTTCCCGGGAAGATAGTGCAATCTTAATATCAACAACAGATACTGTCTGAAATGTGTCGGTCCAAAGGACTGGTCAATGATAAAAACAAAAAAAAAAAAAAAAAGGAGAGAGAGAGAGTCAGAAGAGAAAATAATTTTAGCATTATTCATGTAGTGTAATGAGATGTATGATTTCTTTGGTCCTAGAGACAGAATATTCTACTGAAGAGATAGATGTGTCAGATTATCAGAAGCTATTATCATTAAAAACCTCCTTATTTCAGATTTCATGTCTACCAAGCAATTCTTGAAAAATATTTCAGCTTCTAATGCAAATCCATCTCAAGAATGCAAGTATATTAATCAGGACAGAAGTATGTAGTATTTCTTATTGCAAAATAATAAAGTGACATTTGAACTTTGATATCAGCCTCTAAGAGCCCTGGTTAAGTCAGTCTACCTCTGATACACAGATTCAGGTCCAGTGTATAGGCAAAAAGCTGATTTCTGTCTCAAGTCTCCATACTGGGTTGAGGACATTTTGCCAGAGTAAAGCTGACTTGTGATGTCTCTTGGTCGACAGCCAACTCACTTCTCCCGATGACACTCTGACTTCCCCTGCTCTTCCTATTCACATTTCAACAGGTTCTACTTGATTGAAGTACCCCCTCAAGCCAGCACAAATGGACATAACTCTCTTAATTAGAGTTCTCAGTATGTGACTGAAGATCTTCTGTGAAGACACCAGTCACAACCTGCAAAGAAAAAGGAAATCAGGTAATGCCTGCTTTGTACTCCCGACTTCCTCTCGGTCTACTCTTTCCTTCTGTCTTCTTTCATCTTGCCTGTCTGGAGACTGATTTCAAATTCGGGCCTGGCTTCACCTCAAACTTGATGAAAGCAGTCATAGCAAATCACATGCAAAAGAGTAAGGATTGCACTTTTCAATCGCAGCCCCAATATTTGACAGCCCTTGAATTAGGGGAGAATTTTTGTGAGTTAGGTACTCATTTCGTTACTACTGAAAAATTAAGGCTTTTCCAAATGTATGAAAAAATCTTCAACACTTTGAGTGAATTGGCAAAGCTACTCAGCTAGTTTGTAACAAATATCCTGACATACAAGGAAAAATAATACATTTTAAAAGTCGATTCAATAAAGTATTTTTAAGGATGAAAATATACATAAATTGATATATTTCTTTTTGTGTCCATATAAACTGGTTTACTGAAAAATATTACTAGTCCATGATGTGAACATGGCATAAACATTTACTTAAATACATATTTCTAATTTTACAAAGTCATTTGTGTATGTGTGTGTAAATTTTATATATATTCAATTAGCTGAGGAGGAACAAGGTAATGCTATGCCTTCTTGTTTCAGCTTTCATACCATATACAGGCGTCCTTTTCATGGTGTATTTAGTGGCATGTTTTTCACATTTTTGTGATTGTTGTTAGTGATTTTGCTGCTTAACTGGCACCTATGCCTAGGGCTGAAGTGTTGTCTAACTTCTTTCTCTAAGCTTCAGAAAACCATGATGTGTATTATGGGGAAAATATGTGTGTTAGATAAACTTCATTTAGACTTGGATTATAGTGGTATTGGCCATGAGTTTGATGTTAACGAGCCAAAAGTGGGGTGTGTGTGTGTGTGTGTGTGTTGCAACAGAAATACACATAAAACAAGCTTATTTACTGATTGATTGACGGTTATTGTGACCAGAGGTTCCCAGGAAGTTAGAGTTAGGGTTAGAAGCAATCATTCAGTATTCACTTATTCAGCATTTGCAGAAACTTTATAGAACATTAACTACCATGAATAATGAGAGTCAACTCTGCACACACATACACATGGCTCACCATGAGTGTGTGTGTATAAACTCAAAAGTTAAGTAATACTTATTATAATTGGAGGGATTTTAATCATATTAAAATGCTTTGTTGTCATCTACCTAAGTACTTTATAGTCTATCTTCTAAATAAATTTAGTATTTATTTAGATGAATTACCCAATTAGCAACATATTATTTCACTGATACAAATCAGATAGGGTAAAAAATATAGTAATATTATGTGCAAATGTAAACCACTTGTTTTAGAGATTGTCTTTATGGCCAGCTTTGCTGTAGGCCTATCCTGCTCACTATCCTGCTCACCAAGACTCTGCCCCTTCTCAGCTTTGTAAATCTCCTCCCTCTGGACAAACCTGATTCTGGGAAAAAAGAGGATCTGATTCAAGAAAGACCAGAAGAAACTGATAATTAGAATTCAACTAAATCACGTGGACCATGAAGCATAAAATTAAGTATTTGAATCTGCTGGTGTCTCTAGAATCTACTTAAGTTTAGAGACATACCAGCTATGACCAAGCTTATTACAATCTTTTTTTTTTTGGATTAATGATAAATTTATTTTAAATATTTATATTAAACCACAACTGCACAACATTCTAATGTTTGCAGAGTTATGTTCTTTGAGTAAAAGTCCCTGACTTAAATAATTACTATATTCCATCAGGAAATTTGGCTTTGCACCAAACTTCTTTAAATGAATAATTGTCTCGACAAAATCTGGGTCTTATACCATGTGGTATTTAAATTCTAATAAAATTGTTTCTGAATTTCTCATTTAAAACTTTGATTTAGAAGAAACTAGATATTTACTTTTTTGACAGTTCATGATTTAAGGAAATGTAAAATAAATACGTAATTATGAGAAAGTTGTTGGGAACTTCCATTTTTCACAAAAGGTAAGTAATTTAGACTATTGCAGTTATACTATCTCAAAATGAAATGGCAAGAGAGAGGCATCCCCTATTTACACCAAAATATTGATGTTTGCAGTAAACTAAATAAGGAAAACATGTATAATTACAGAATTTAATCATTACTTGGTTTTCTCAGATGTTCCACTTTGGATGAAGTGTGACAATATAATTGATGAGAATCTTTCTCTTGTTCATGTATCCATCTTACTCATTATGAAAACGTAATTGTGTGTAGTGAAAAGAAAATAAATATGGGTTGATGCCAATATTTAGATAAGGGCTTAATACATGGACATGTTACCTATAGGCAAGTTATTTCAACTCTGGTTTGACATTCTTATTTGTATGTTGTGGCAAATAGAGGTAGCTGTTTCACATTTTGTGCTGGTCTTTCATTCACTTAATATTTTCATCTGACAATTGAAGAGCCAGAACAAATACATATTTTAAGTCTCTTCTTTTAAGATAAGTCATCTTATGAGTAAGTCCAGGCTCATAAGACGCAAGTGGAGTAATATATTCCAGCTTAAGTTGTAAAAGAGTTCCAGCACTCACACTTTTCTTATTCATACCTTTCTATTTATTGCTGCCTGGACTTTGAAATTAGGGTCTATAACAGATGCTAAATTGTGTTTTCAGATTCCACTTTCTAGGAGTTCTCCAATCTTCTAGGAAAAATGTGTAGGAGGCCAAGTTATGTAATTGTGGCATAATCAATGAAGTATATGCCTATGGAGCTGTGATTTGATAAATTGATAACTAGCATTGTACAATTATATGAAATATGTTGTCGTTAAAATTTACAATGGAGTGTATCATTAAAATATCTCTCCATATACAAGAACTTTCTTTTTAATTTTAACATTGCCTTTGCCTAAATTCTCAGTGATCACATAGGTATCATTAGATAGAGGAAGTCCTGTTGAATTAGTGATTATACATCATAAAAATAAATTGCTAAAGCTTAGAACTCATTAAGTTTATATTTTGTAAATAATCATTTAGCCCCAGATCCATAAATAAGAGTTGTTATTAATAATAGAATATTGTTTTGTTATTCCTGTAATAAAGTTGGCAAGAAATTTATAGTACCACAATAGAATGTAATGCATTAAATTAGAAAAATAGCATGCCTGCATGGCTTGGTCTGTTAGGCAGATGCCTTTAGCTCAGGTCATGATCCCAAGATTCTGGGATTGGGTCCCACATTAGGCTCCCTGCTCAGTGGAGAGCCTGCTTCTCCCTCTCCCTCTGCCTGTTGCTCTGCCTACTTGTACTCTCTCTCTGTCAAGTAAATAAATAAAATCTTTTAAAAAATAATAAATAGGGGCACCTGGGTGGCTCGGTGGATTAAGGCTTCTGCCTTTGGCTCAGGTCGTGATCCCAGGACCCCGAGATTGAGCCCCGCATCGGCATCGGGACTCTCTGCTCAGCAGGGAGCCTGCTTCCCTTCCTCTCTGTTCCTCTCTCTCTGCCTACTTGTGATCCTTGTCTGTCAAATAAATAAATAAAATCTTTAAAAGTAATAATAATAAATAAGTAAATTAGAAAAACATATGTATAATTCAAGAAAACTAAAGAGTTATACATAAATATGTAACTGTGCCTATCTCACACTCAATATGACAATAAATATTATTGTTGTAAATTTAGAAAATGATATTTCTCCATGGAATACATTATTCGAGACTCAAACTGATATTTGAATCTCTTTATATGCTATAGAGATACTTACACTAAGAATTTTGATATGTATAAGCTCAATAAGGATGTACCAGTATTCTGTTACTATAATTAAGTAGGAGAAAATTGAGACATATTACTAATAATAACTATCCATCTTTATCATTAAGTATACATTTTAAATTATTTTGTGAGGCATTACAAAATGGATCTAGGTATTTGTATCAAAAAGTAGGACAGGGGCGCCTGGGTGGCTCAGTGGGTTGAGCCTCTGCCTTCGGCTCAGGTTATGATCTCAGGGTCTTGGGATCGAGCCCCGCATTGGTGTCTCTGCTCAGCGGAGAGCCTGCTTCCCCCTCTCTCTCTGTCTGCCTCTCTGCCTACTTGTGATCTCTATCTGTCAAATAAATAAATAAAATCTTTAAAAAAAAAAAAAAAGTAGGACATATGGGGGCACCTGGGTGGCTCAGTGGGTTAAACCTCTGCCTTCGGCTCAGGTCATGGTCTCAGGGGCCTGGGATTGAGTCCCACATTGGGCTTTCTGCTCAGCAGGGAGCCTGCTTCCCCCCGCCTCTCTGCCTGCCTCTCTGCCTACTTGTGATCTCTCTCTCTGACAAATAAATAAATAAAATCTTTTTTTAAAAAAGTAGGACATATGAATCAACAACCTCACTTAGCTTCACAATTAATAAAATATATACATCTTCTTAAATTTGGGACACTATTTTATTTATAAAGGATTATACAAATTATGTACACGTTCAAGTAAATTTATTACTGTTTTTTTCAAAATTATAAGCCACCTGCTGATGCTCTTTAAGCATGGAGCTGGAAATTTGATAGCACTATTGCAACCATATGACATGGTATGCAGAGCAATTCATTTTCTTCTCAAATGAATGTTTTTCTGTGTACTTCATGAAGCTAGACATGCAGAAAAGCCTGAGGAAATAATTGGTTAGATTCACTTACACGCTTCAGCAGAGTGAGTCAAGGAAAGGCAAGTTTCCATATTGCTCTGAAGTTTGCTGGGAGACCACATATATGTACACATGAGCACATGCTCAAAAAGAATAAAAAGGCCAGCTCAAAATGAGATGAAAGTAGCCAGAAATAAGGTATTTTTGTCTAAAGGTTGCTAAAAATCACTCTTTACATGAATATTTTAAAGAGTTGAGACTTAATCACTTAAAATTAAACTATTAATAACCTTTCCCTTGACATGGAAGCAGATCACCTTATCTTTATTTTTTTTTAAGATTGTATTTATTTATTTGACAGACAGAGATCACAGGTAGGCAGAGAGGCAGGCAGAGAGGGAGGGGACCCTGAGATAACTACCTGAGATGAAGGCAGAGGCTTAACCCACTGAGCCACCCAGGTACCCCTAGCTCACCTAGTCTTTAAGTATCTCTTGATTTGCCCTATTTTTGATACAATAACCACACAAAATTTTTTAAAAATGGAGATTCCTTAGGGAAAAGAGTGCTCTAAACAAGCAAGCAATACTTCTTTTAACATAGTTGGAATGAAAGTTTCAGTGTTTGCATATTATTTATGTGTAATAAAATTATCAATTATGTATTTTCAAATTAAATATAAAATGATATTTTAAAATTATTATATAAATATTCAGGAAGATTTTTATTACATCTAAAAATAAAGTGAATAAATGAAAATATTTAGTAAAGAAGTAATGATGTAAAAATCAATTGGCTGTTTTTAATCCAGAGCCTTTGCAAAATGCCTGAGATATAATGCAAGAGAGACAAATTTTATGATGAGAAAGAACCACTAATTTGTCCAGACAAGAAAAGGAAGGCACTAAATGGAGATATTGTTGTGATAATAATAACTCCATTTTTTTTAGCATGAGAAAAAATATGTTTAGATTAAAAGGGAGCTTCTGAAAAAAAGTCAGCCTCCACTTGATTGTTGCTCAGAAACACTGCAGTATTAACATCGAGGCTTTCCTTATTGCAGACTGATGTACCCAAATGACAAGAATTTGCTTCGATGTGTTTCTTAAAAGGGCAGTAGTGGAGAGAAGAGAGATGTCCCACCCTACACTGAGTGAAAGCTCTCAGAATCAACAATTAATCAATTAGATGAAATTAATCAATTAAATGAAAACAAAATAATCAGGGACCTGGGGTGGCTCAGTTGGTTAAGCATCTGCCTTTGGCTCAGGTCATGATCCCAGAGTCCTGGGATGGAGAGCCTCATGTGTGTCTGGCTCCCTGCTCAGCGGGGAGTCTTCTTCTCCCTCTCCCTGTGTCCCTGCTCATGCTCTCTCACTCACTCACTTTCTCTCAAATAAGTAAATGAAATCTTAAAAAAAAAAAAAGTAAAGAAAATAAGTCAGTTCTTCTGCAACATGATGAACCAGCTAAGTATTTTTAGTAATTCACTCATTATTCCCCACACTGAAATTCACTTTTGAAAAACTAAACCCCTCAACACGTGCACCCCAATGTTTATAACAGCCTTATCCACAATAGCCAATCTATGGAAAGAGCCTAGATGTCCATTAACAGGTGAATGGATAAATAAAATGTGATTTTATATATATACACACACACACACACGTACATATGTGTGTGTGTGTGTGTGTGTGTGTGTGTGTGTGTATAAAATCAGCCATTGAAAAAAGTGAAATCTTGCAATCTGCAATGACATGGATGGAACTACAGGGTATTGGGCTAAGCAAAATAAATCAATCAGAGAAAGACAATTATCATCATCTCACTGATATGAGGAATTTGAGAAAGACAGAGGATCATAGGGGAAGAGAGGGAAAAATGGAACAAGACAAAACCAGAGAGGCAGACAAACCATAAGAGACTCTTAATCTCAGGAAACAAACTGAGGGCTGTTGGAGGGGAGGTGGGGGTAGGAGGGATGGAGTGGCTGGGTGATAGACATTGGGGAGGGTATGTACTATGGTGAGCGCTGTGAATTGTGTAAGACTGATGAATCACAGATCTGTACCCCTGAAACAAATAATACATTATATGTTAATAAAAGAAAAAGAAAGAAAAGAAAAACTAACACCCCAGATGAAGACCATAAAATAAGGACAGGCAGAGCAACAAGAAGACCACACATTCATTGGTGCTTACACCAAAGAGTGCTAGAAAGAAATCACCCAAAAGACCCAAACTACCTGGATTTCCTGTTACTTTTATCTCTACTCTACATGAAGCAATGAGCTCACCACCTAATAAAACAAAATTAGAGATTAACATATAAATTTTTTACCTCCTAAGTGGCAGGCACGAGATCATTTGGACAATCCAGTTTCTGTAAACTCTATTACGAAATAAATTCCTGGAAAACCAGAGGATCTCTTTTTATAGAAGGGGCACCTGGGTAGCTCATTTGTCTGAGTGTCAGACTCTTGGCTCTGGTCATGATCTTGGGGTCCTGAGTCCAAGCCCTACATCAGAATCTGTGCTCTGCACAGAGTCTGCTCATCCCACTACCTCTGCTCCTCTCCCTGCTCACACTCTTTCACTCTATCTGCCTCTCTCTCTCTCTCAAGTAAATAAGTAAATTAAAATCTTAAAAAAATAAAAATATGGAAGACTTTCTGGTTTATTAATTTAAATGGTAAAGACAGTTATAAACAATTAATATAAATGTTCATGACTATAACAGAGTCACCCTAATCAAAAATAGAAAATTCTTGTAAAAAGTACCAATTTGTATTCCATATAAGACCTAAATGGATAATACATATATCTGAGTGGAAAAACATAAGATTGAAAATAATCTCTTTTTTATTGAGATATAATTGACATATAACCTTATATTAGTTTCAGGTCTACAACAATGATTCAGTATTTATACATATTGTGAGGACCTCACCCCAATAAGTCTAGTTAACATTCATCACCATGGTTACAATTTTTTTTTCTCATGATGAGAACTTTTAAGATTTACTCTCAGCAATTTTCAAATATCCAATATAATATTACTAACTGTAGTCACCATGCTATACTTTACATCCCCTCTGGCAACACTAATCTGTTCTCTATATCTGTAAGCTCTTTTTTTTTTCCCTCTCTCTCTTTCTGATGCCACATATAAGTCAGGTATTTGTCTTTCTCTGTATGATTTATTTCACTTAACATATGCCCTCAAGTTTCATCTATGTTGTCATAAATGGCAAGAGTTCATTCTTGTTTATGACAAGATAATATTTTATGTGTATATATGTACATATATATACAATATATAGTATTTTATACATATATGTGTGTGTATGTGTGTGTGTGTGTATACACATACATACATACATATCATATTTTCTTTATATATTCATCCACCAGTGGACACATAGGCTTTTACCATATCTTGTGGATAATGTTGCAATGAACATGAGAGTGTCTATATCATTTCAAGTTAGTGTTTTGTTTTCCTTTGGATAAATACCAGAAGTGGGATTGCTGGGTTACATGGTAGTTCTGTTCTTAATTTTTTTTAGGAAACTCCATACAGTTGCACTATTTTATAGCATAGCAGTTTTTTCACATTGTAGCTAAAATTTATCTTTTTTTTTTCCTTTGATAAGAACCATCCCAATGTGTATGAGGAGATATTTCACTGCAATTTTAATTTGCATTTCCCTGATGATTAATGATATTGAGCATCTTTTTATGTATATGTTGGCAAATATATGTCTTCTTTAAATAAATGTCTATTTAAAATCTTTGCCCATTTTTTTTTTTTTAAGATTTTATTTATTTGACAGAGAGAGATCACAAGTAGGCAGAGAGGAAGGCAGAGAGAGAGGAAGGGAAGCAGGCTCCCTGCTGAGCAGAGAGCCCGATGCGGGACTCGATCCCAGGACCCTGAGATCATGACCTGAGCTGAAGGCAGCGGCTTAACCCACTGAGCCACCCAGGCACCCTCTTTGCCCATTTTTAATTGAGGAATACAATATACGTGTCTTGTATATATTTTTTCCCATTCCATAGAGTGCTTTTTTATTCTGTTGATTATTTCCTTTGCTGTGCAGAAGATTTTTAGTTTGCCATAGTTCCAATCGTCTATTTTTGTTTTTAGTAATGTCTATTGAAAGGTGAATAGATAAAGAAAATGTGATATTTACGAACAATGGCTATCATTCAGTCTTTGGAAAGAAGAATATCCTACTACATGTGATAACATGTACAAACCTCAAGGATATTATGCAATGTGAAATACACCAGTCACAGAACAAAAACTATATTTTGATTCCACGTTTATGACACATCTAAAATAGTGAGAATTATAGAAGCAGAGAGGCAAATAATGGTTGTCAGGAGCTGGGAATAGGGTAAATGGGAGTTTCTATTCAACATACAGAATGTTTCAGCTCTGCAAAATGAATAATAATCTAAAGATCTACTGTACAACATTGTGCGTATAGTTAACAGCACTGTATTATGCATTAAAAAAAATAAGTAGTGTCATTCATGTTGAGTGTTTTTACCACGACTGAAAGAAAAATATACCAAAAAGGCAGGAGGAATCTTTTGGATGTGATGGATATATTTATTACCACAATTGTGGAGTAAGTTTCATAGCTGTATATATATGTCAAAACTTATAAAATTGCATAATTTAAATATTGGTGTTTTTATATTAATTATACCACAATAAAGCTGTTAAAAATGAATTTTATTTGATATGTGAATAAGCGCAGTGTTATTTCAGTGGAAGAGTGTGTTCATCACTGTGGTACATGTGATATATTTAGTAAAGGTCATATGTATAAAAGTTTTTTTGAAGTGCTAGAATTTTGTTTTTTCAGGTAATCATTTCAGGGAATTAATGTGTTCACTACACTGTGCTATGTGTAATACCCTAAGTGAAAACACATGTGCAAACAAATAATAAATGGAATCTACTGTATTAATGAAGTAAAGAACACAATGCCATCATCATATCCACTAATGTAGCAACAACAAAACTTAAGAGTCACTCATGATAAATGCTCAGAGAAATGAAGATACAGGAGAAATTCCTCAACTTGAAAAAAAATCATCTACAAAAAAATGTATAGCTAGCATTATACAACGTGGTGAAAGTCTAAATGCTTCTCCACTAAGATCAGGAACAAGGTAAGGATGTCCACTCCCACCACTCTTATTCAACATAGTGCTGGAAATTAAGCCAGTGCAGTAAATCAAGAAAAATTGATAAGAAATTCAGACTGGAAAATAAATAAAACTGTCTGTATTCAACAGATGACATCACATCTACATGGAAAAGTTCAAGGAATCTCAAAACAAACAAATCAAACCAAGCAAATGAGTGAAAACTTTGAGAACCAATCTGTGAGTTTAAAAAGTCCCAGATATCTCATACAGAGATAAATTGTATTTCTCTTTTAGTAGTGAACATGTGGACCTTGACTTTTAAAATTTAATACCATTTATAATATCTAAAAATATGAAATATATACAATTCTAACAAAAAATGTACAGACCTATATGGCAAAACACCACAGTGCTGATGAAATAAATCAAAGAGGATCTAAATGAATAAAGAGGTATTCTATATTCATAGATTGGAAAGTTCAATATAGTATAGATGTCAATTCTCCCCAAATGGATATACAGCTTCAGTGAGATTCCTAACCAAACCCCAGCACAAATACTTGTGGATATAGACAAGATTGTTTTAAAATTTAAGTGGAAAGAGAAAAAGAATTGGCATAACAAAAAAAATTTTTTTGAAAAAGAAAAATGAGACCTAGGAATCATTATATCAAATTTCAAGATTTTTCATATAGTGTGATTGGTTGAAGGATAGACCTATTAAAATAATGGAGCAAAAAAAAAAAAAAAGAGTTTAGAGATATATACCCCATTGATTTTTAGCAAAGATGCAAAGGCAGTTTAATACAGGAAAAACAGCCTTTTCAACAATTGTGGTGAAAAAAGTGGACATTCGTTGGCTAAAAAAATCATTTGAAAGAAGCTTCTCATGTTATACAAAAATTAACTCAAAATCAATCATGGATTGAAGAGTAAAGCTCAAAACACTTTACAACTTAGGAAAAAATTGGGGAAGAAAATCTTCAGGATCTAGGGGTAAGACAAAGTTCTTATACTGGATGGTTAAAAAAATCTGTAAGAGAAAAAAATACATATATAAACTGGACTTATTTAAAATGAAAAGTCTTCATGAAAGACACTATTAAGAGGATGAAAGAAAAATTATAGAGTGGGAGAAATTATTTGCAAGCAACATATTTGAAGGACAAGTCTTTAGAATATATAAAGAACTCTCAAAACAAAATATTATAAAAACAAATAATTCCTTTAGAATATGGGCAAAAAGCGTGAAGAAAAATTTAGAGATTAGAAAAACATGAAAAAATATTCAACATTTTTGATCACAAAGGAAATATAAAACTATGATGAGATATCATTACACAACTATTAGAATGACTAAAATAGAGAAATTATGACAGCGTGTAATGCTGACAAGAATGTGGGGAAACTAGAACACATATAAATTGTTAGTGGGAATATAAAACATTAAAATCATCAAATAAGACAGGTAGCCAGTTACTTAAAAAACTAATCATAACAACCAAATGACCCAACAATTGCACTCTTAGACATTCATCCCAGAGAAATTCATACAAAAATTCATATTCATACAAAAATCTATACCTAGCATTCATAGAAGTTTTATTTGTTAACAGCTAAGTATGTAAAAGTTAATTTTTAAAAATGGAAACAACTGACCTATCTTTCCATTGGTTAAGTTGACCATTAAACAAATAAACTGTTAGACACTTATACCAGGAAATAGTACTCAGCAATAAAGGAGAGAGAACAATTGATACATGCAATGAATGATCTGGGTAAATCTCCAGAGAATAATAATAATCTAGTTATAATAATAATGAAATGTTTTCCTTATTTGAAGATAAAATTACTCATATAGCCTGTATTGCAATGTGTCCATTAAATTAAGATTTATAAGAAATGGTTCCAGTATTTGGTGACATAGCACAGCTCCCTCTTAATCAGTTTCATGAGTCAAGTAATATTGTGTAAACTTTTGAATGATTAACCACCTGTTTTTTTTTCACTTTTTTTTAAAGATTTTATTAATTTATTTGAGAGAGAAAGAGAGAGCACATGAGAAGGGGAGGGTCAGAGGGAGAAGCACACTCCCTGCTGAGTAGAGAGCTTGATGTGGGACTCCATCCCAGGACTCCAGTTTCATGACCTGAGCCAAAGGCAGTCACTTAACCCCTGTTTTTAAAAGAAGTTTCCATATTTAGGACTTTTTTTCAGTTTTTTGAAGCATAAATATGTCTACCTTTTTTCAATATCTAAGAGTGCCAGGCCAGAAGTACATAGAGCTGTTTTCTTTTCTTTCTTTCTTCCTTTTTTTTTAAAAATTATGTTCAGTTAGCTATAGTGTTCAATGATTCATTAGTTGCGTATAACACCCAGTGCTCACCTTAGTGAGCCCTCCTTAGTGCCCTCCTTAGTACCCATCACTTTGTTATGCCCTCCCCCTCTGAAACCCTCAGTCTGTTTCCCAGGGTCCATAGTCTCTCATGGTTCATCTTCCTCTCTGATTTCTTCCCTTTCAGATTTCCCTTCTTTCCACTATGGTCCTCTGAACTATTGCTTATGTCCCACATATGAGTGAATCCATATGGTAATTGTCTTTCTCTGCTTGACTTACTTCACTTAGCATAATCACCTCCAGTTCCACCCAGGTCAATGCAAATGGTAAGTATTCATCCACTCTGATGGCTGAATAATATTTCAAACTATGTATGTACCACATCTTCTTTATTACATTCATCTGTTGGAGGGCATCTCAGCTCCTTCCACATTTTGGTTATTGCAGACACTGCTGCTATGGACATTGGGTTGCGTATGCCCCTTCTTTTCACTACATCTATATCTTTGGAGTATATACCTAGTAATGCAATTGCTGGGTGATAGGGTAGTTTTATTTTTAACATCTTGAGCAACCTCTGTACCAAGAATGACATTATAGATTAAGGGCTGATATCAAAGATGTATAAAGAACTTCTCAAACTCAACACTTAAAAAACAACCCAGCCAAAAAATGGGCAGAAGACATCAACAGACACTTCTCCAAAGAAGACGTACAAATGGCTAACAGACCTATGAAAAAACGTTCAACATCAATAGCCATTAGGGAAACACAAACTAAAATCACAATGAGATACCACTTTACACCAGTTAGAATGGCAAAAATTAATAAAACAGAAAACAACAAATGTTAGTGAGATGTGGAGAAAGGGGAACCCTCTTATACTGTTGGGAATGCAAACTGGCACAGCCACTCTGGAAAATAGGATAGAGCTGTTTTCAAATATAAGCTCCATATCTCATGAGCTCTGTATTTTATATTTTTGTTTGTTTGTTTGTTTTTTATTTATTTATTTATTGGTCAGAGAGAGAGAGAGAGAGAGAGACCACAAGCAGGCAGAGCAGCAGGCAGAAGCAGAGAGAAGCAGGCTCCCTGCTGAGCAAGGAGCCCGATGTGGGGCTCGATCTCAGGACCCTGGGATCATGACCTGAGCCGAAGGCAGAGGCTTTAATCCACTGAGCCACCCAGGCGCCCCATGAGCTCTGTATTTTAAAGCAAGTTATTTAACTTCCTAAAGATTCATGTCTTCATATACAAAATGGACTAAAACAGCAGTAACCTCATAGGATTGTATATCTGGAATATCTTAAAACTTCTATAAATTGTGTGCATTGTTAATATTTTGTTAGAGAAATTACATTAATTTCTTATATAGAAACTCAAAGTAATTTGAAAGTTTACCAGTTACTTATTATTGGAATAAACATTAGTCATTTAAAATTTTGTCTTGAAAATGTAGTAATTGGACAATTTTATATAGAAATTCCTTAGCTAAAATATTTTTTTAAAGCAGAATATGACTGGTCAGTTGGTTAAACTAGTTTACATTTTGTGTAAAAATGGATTACCTGCCAAACCAAATGGATCACCAGGCAATTTTCTTTGCTTAATTTCAGTGTGTTCTCTTTCAGATGGCTCCTCCAATGAGCTGTCTTGTCCTACTTGCAAAATCAATCCTGTAGTTCAATCAGAATCACTTTAAATGTTCAAGAAGACTGCACTCTGTCATTTAAAGACCCAAATAGTACAAAATTGAGATAAAGTCCAACTTGTGGTTTTCTCTTATTTTTTACTGTACCTGAAAAGTTCATTGATTCGTTATTCATGCATTTGGACCTAAACTACAAAACAACACTTTGCTATATTCAAATGCTTTAGCAATGAATTAACCAGCTATAATTAAGCTTACATATAATACATCCAAATAATTATATATATTATACAGTTATATATACATATAATTATATATGTAATACACAATATAAAAATGCATATTGTGCAAGTCAGACAGATTTGTACAGGATGAAAAGTATACAGGATATACATTGTGACTTTCCATTCAACTATTTCCTTCCTTTTTTTTTTTAAAGATTTATTTATTTATTTGACAGAGAGAGAGAAAAAGTGACAGTGAGAGAGGGAATATAAGCAGGGGGGGTGGGAGAGGGAGCAGGCTTCCTGCTGAGCAGGAAAAAAAGTTAAAAAAAAAAAAGGGTGCCTGGGTGGCTTGGTCATTGGGCACATCTACCTTTGGTTCAGGTCGTGATCCCAGGATCCTGGTGTTGGGCCCCACATAGGACAACTCCCTTCCTTAAATATAACCACAGAATACTATACTTTCTTGTGTTATCTTTACAAAACAGTTAAAAATGCTGTGTACACAAATGTATAATATATATAATCATATACACATGCAAATACACATATAAAATTATTTTACTTAAATATCACAAAATACATGTATAAACACACATACTTACTATGTCTGATTCACTTAAGTTATTTGCATCTCTTTCTATGTATCTCTTATCTATGTCTATTAGCATTTGGTCATTTGTCATGGCTGCATCATATTAACATGAATTATTTATAATAATTTGTTTGATGCTCCCCTCAATAGACATGAACAATATTTACAAGAATTTTTATTGTTCACAATTCCAACTAATGCTTGAGTTTTCTTGTTCATAAATATACATAAAATAATTATCTTTTTTCGATCAAATCAGATTAAGTATTTTTGTACATTTGTAAAAGTAAAATGCAAACTTGTAAGATTATTTAAAAATAATGAACTTGTAACTAACAAACAATTACTAATATGTATTTTATAAAAAAAGGTTATCGACCTGTACAGACACAGCTCTATGCTGATCTTTAGCATCTATTGGCTACTTCGAGGGTAATATGGATTAGTAATTTATAGTATACTATTTAATGTTTAAAACTCCTCCCCAAAAACACCTGTCCCAGTTTGTTTATATTGTTTAGAGAGGTTTACATGGTGGCTTACCCTGGTTTAACCAGATACACATCTTGGTTTGCCTATACGCACCAGTAGAGCATAAAAAATTTCCAGAAACTTTTACTGAGGCTCTCCAAAAACCAAGATTCCTTATATATATCTTGGTGACTTACAATACAGATATGAAGTACATCCTCTATAACTAAGAACATTCCTCAAAGCCCCTGTTCTTGAATGTGGTTTCTTTCTCCTGTTGTACCATATCCTTTCTCTGCATTAAAACTAAAACCTTATGTGAGCAAAATATGTACAGTATTATGAATTCTTTCAATTATTCAGACCTGTAAAATAGTTGTGTATGTGTGTATATGTAAGTTATAGTTAATATATATATCTAACAATATACATGTATATATCATTATATGATCAGACAATGAACATTATTAGAACAGAGACCACAGTGGAGGCTTTTAAGCTGATTCATAGAGTAAGTCTTGGTTTGCTTTGGTGATTGAAATAATTAAAATTTTATTTTTTAAAGATTATTTACTTGAGGAGGGGGAGAAAGCGGGGGGAGAGAGAGAGAGAGAGAGAATGAGTACACTTTGGGGGAGAGGCAGAGGGAGAGAATCCTTAGGCAGACTCTACACTGACCAGAGAACCAGGGTCCTGAGATGAAGACTTGTGTCAAAATCAAGAGTCCTCAGATTAACTAACTAAGCCACCCAGGAACCCCTGTATTTGAACATTTTGAAGAATACAATTACCATTCATTTCACCATATCTTTTCATTTTTGTAATTTTAGTGCTATTTTGAATTACTTCTAATATATCAATAAGCATTTGGTAGTTGTGTTTTTAAATTATTTTCAATACACATGAATGCCTATATAATCTTTTCCCATGTATTGGTTCCTTATTTTTATATAATCTTTTTATATTATTCTGCAAACATCTGATGATTTAAAAAGATAAATTTCTGTATTGGTTTCTTCAGGTATCTCTTTCTTAACAGTTTTTGACTAAAAATAGAAGCTGGTGAATGAGTTTTGCATATGTAGATGGCTTCACTTTAAAGGATACAGGCAAGGGGTATGTTATAGGAAATAGAGCCCTTTCATCTACTGGAATACCCTCATTTTGGGAAACTTCTCAAAACTGCTCTCATAGAATATTTATATCTGGAAAAACTGGCATTCTGGAGGATCTGAAAGCAAGACAGATTTCTTTTCTCCTTTTATGGTTGTAGTAGATTGCCAATGGCTATGGTCACCCTACTTCTTGTATTCATTGCCTTGGGTAATCCTCTTGGGCTTTAAGTCTAGTCTCAGTCATGTGAGTTGTTCCAATCAATAGGAATTGTGACCCAAGCAGCGACCTGAAATGTTTGTACATTGGGATTTACCCCCCTTCTTACTGCCAACATGTAAATAAACTTGAGTTAGCCTCTTGGATGGCTGGGAATGCCTTTAGAGAGTAGGAAATGACCATCTCCAAAGTCCCAAGAGTAACCATAATTATAGTCATC
Source organism: Enhydra lutris kenyoni (assembly GCF_002288905.1). Lineage (NCBI taxonomy): Eukaryota > Metazoa > Chordata > Mammalia > Carnivora > Mustelidae > Enhydra > Enhydra lutris. Next base: position 40,959,022 of record NW_019154099.1, on the reverse strand, counting down.
TCAGCTGATTTCTGGATATGTGAGTGAGGCCATTCCAGACCATCTAGCTCTACCCACTGGGCCTGACAAAAATAATCTCCCAGCCAAACCAATGCATTATGAAAAATAAATAAATAAATATTTTCTTTTGTTTTGAGCCACTGCATTTTAAGATGATTCATTTTAGATAGCAAAATCTGATACATATAGATATTTCTCAAATCTGGACTATTGATATAAGTTTTTAGGAAATAATTTTTGGGAAGTGCAGACATTTTATGGAAGCACCTGTAAGGATTTTTTTTTTTTTTTGTAAAGATTTTATTTATTTATTTGACAGACAGAGACCAGAAGTGGGCAGAGAGGCAGGCAGGGAGAGAGAGAGGGGAAAGCAGGCTCCTGCGAGCAGAGAGCCCGATGCGGGGCTCGATCCCAGGGCCCTGAGATCACGACCTGAGCTGAAGGCAGAGGCTTTAACCCACTGAGCCACCCAGGCGCCCCACCTGTAAGGACTATTAATTTGCTAACACATTCAGTTGTTAAAAGCACAAACATGATTTTTACTTTTAATGTAGCCTATATAACAAATAAACAACACAGTGATAATCTTTTAGGCATGAATGTTTTCCAAAACCAGAAAATAGTTGTTCCTCTTATACCCTTGTGTTTGATTTTCTTTGTCCTGGTCAAGAATGCCTAGAGCTACATTGCTATAATCTTTGTGGAACAAGTTACTTCAATAGCATTTGTGTAAAAATAACTAACATTAAAAAAAAAAAAAAACTAACATCAATTCTCATTAGTTAACTCTGCTTTTCTTTTATACCAGTGCTTGTTTTTAAAACCATGTTTATAATAATAATCAAGGTTTCATATCTGCCAATGTATGTTACTTTCTTAATGCTAAATTTTCTTCAATATGTTCAAAAACCACCATCTGTTTATTACAATTTTTGATAAAATGGATTGGAATCCACACAATTTTCCAAAAAAAAAACCTGGTAGGTGACAAATAAAAGTCCACACTGCTATTAATATTTTTAATGACTGCCAACTAGAAAGAATTTTTAAAAATCATATGATATAGATGAGTTAAGATGAAAAGCAAAAATTCCCTGCCCTGATACTCCCACATCCATCCCTCTGACTAAAGGCAACAATTGAATCATTTCTGTTTTGGGTTCCAATTAGTTCTCAGGTGTTAACCTGGCTTAATCTTTCTGACACTCTATATTGCAGAGAAGAAGAGTTCAAGAACTGACTAGTATAGTGACTTCATGATTAGGGCTTTAATTCTGGAGTCTGTTTTTCAGTCCCAGTGTTGACCCTTTCCAAGCTTTTACCATGTTTGGAAAATCTCCAGTATTCTGCCTGGAGAACTGACTCCCACTTTCACAGCAGTCTGATATGGAATCTATTTTGGAAAAATGCTTTCTTTTCTCATTTTCATTTGTGAACTCACTTCCTATGGCTTTATACTTTTAAAAAAAATGTTAGTATCTTTCATCCTCTTATACCTCTCCCTCAGTAATCTCAGCTTTTGTAAGTTTATTCTCTTTTGCATCATTTTATTTTCATTCTAATAAGATCTCTTGAGAGCGTAGGGAGCAAGATACACATGCCTATTTAGCCATATGTTGGTGAATCAAATAAATATGCACCGAGTATTGATGTTGGAAAAGCTCCACAGTGATGTTGGTAAATATTTCCTGCCTTTCAGAAAAATTATTTATTATAAAATTTGCCAGAATCTGTACTGTTATTTTCAGTACAGATTTTATTATTATTTGTTGTTATTTTCAGTTCTATTTGAAATACAATATTTGTATGATTAAACTGAGATCTCTGATCTGAAATTGCCCAATCTTTTTCTTGATGTACTTAGTAAACACAAATTGACAATAATAACAAAAGATTAACTAATTAACAACAACATTAAGGCGTTTTTTTTTTCCCCAAAGGATAACAATATTGGATATGACTAATGAATTTGATGAGGTCAATTCATACATTTCATGACGTTTTGTACAAGAGATCATGTCTGATGACTTGTTTGCAAACTGTAGATTCAGAAAAGTGAATTAGACATACCATATCATTGGGTTAGTTGTATTCCGTTATGCTGCAAATCTATTAATTATAATTTTAAAAACATGTACAATACATTTTGAGCATACTGCAATTCATCTTTTTTGCATGTGAGTACTGTGCCCTTTTCTTCCTGTCATTGTTTGTTTGTTTGTTTTATCAACTGCATCATGCTTAACTGACCATTATTGCTCTAAGTTTTCTAGTTAAGGGACAAACTCCATATTTATTTTCAAATATTGTAATAATATTTACTTTTATTCATTTCTGATCTTCATAAATTATCATCCATTATTAGCTGGGTAGATGGTAAGTAGCTTGCATTTTTTTTCTTATTTATTTTTAAGAAGAAAGTATAGAACAGATTTTAATTGTATCCTTTCCTTCGGAATGCTTTCTTTTTCTACTGCTTTGTGATTCATGATGATATTTTTTTTATTCTAACTCCTCCCCATTAGATCTTATCTCATTTTATATTTTCCTTTTTGTTGGATATCAGAATAAAATAAATTAACAAAATTCTGGGAAATTTGCATAATAAATCCTTTAACTTCCCAGTATCAAAAATGTCTTAAGTTTAAAAATCAAAATGTGATTTAGGAGAGCAATACAATGTTGTTTCATATTTTTTTAAAATAAACGATCAAGTTCTACAGGACATTTTCCCTTAGGAATACACATCTAACATTATAACATATTAATATTTCCATGATACTTTCCTGAATTTTATGTTTGGTAGGTGAATAATTAGCAGCTAGTTTATAAAGTTGGGAAAACACCAAGACTCACTAAAATTATCCTGTAAATGTGCCCACAGAACTTTCTTAAGATATTTTTAAAGAATGTACCCAAACTGTCTGGGTTGCTTATAATCCAATATTTTAAATTTATGACTTCAATTTATGAAGTAAGCAATTGCTGAATAATAGCTATGATTTATACACAATTCCTGGACTGAGAAAAGTGAAGACATTTTCTAACTGAAATATCTCCCTTTTCTGAAGGAGATACCACATGTATACTACTTGTATATTGCTTAGACACCTCACATATTTAGGCTCAGTCAGATTGCCCGCTAATACAGTGAGGTAGAAACTAAAATTTGTGTCAGCTACCTCACACTTCATGTTTAACCTGTTTTTTGATCACTGCTATTATTTGAATTATTAGTAACGTTTAATACTTCCAATTCTTCTGAGTTTATTTTTTAGTCTGACTACTTGTGTTATCTCAGTGTCACTCATGTATGTATGTATGTATGTATGTGTATACATATATGTGTGTGTATATGTATGTATATATATGTGTATGTATATATATATATATATATGGTGTTGTTAGTCACCATACAATACATTAGTTTTTGATGTAGTGTTCCAAGATTCATCGTTTATGTATAGCACCCATTGCTCCATGCAAATCATGCCCTCCTTAATAACCACCACCAGGTTCATCCTCCCTTCTCCCTCCCCTCTAAAATCCTCAGTTTGTTTCTCAGAGTCCACAGTCTCTCATGATTCGTCTCCCGCCCTCCCCCCTTCATTTTCCCTTTCCTTCTCCTATTGCCCTCCATGTTTTTCCTTATGTTCCACAAGTAATTGAAACCATATGATAATTGGCTTTCTCTGCTTGACTTAATTCACTCAGCATAATCTCCTCCAGTTCCATCTATGTTGATGCAAAAGTTGGGTATTCATCTTTTCTGATGGCTGAGAGTAATATTCCATTGTATATATGAACTACATCTTCTTTATCCATTCCTCTGTTGATGGGCATCTTGGCTTTTTCTGCAGTTTGGTTATTGTGGACATTGCTGCTGTGAGGATTGGGGTTCATATGGCCCTTCTTTTCACTACATCTGTTTGTTTGGGGTAAATACCCAGTAGTGCAATTGCCAGGTGATAGGGTAGCTCTATTTTTAATTTTTTAAGGAATTTCCACACTGTTTTCCAAAGTGACTGCACCAACTTGCATTCCCACCAATATTGTAAGGGGGCTCCCCTTTCTGCACATCCTCCCCAACATTTGTTGTTTCTTGCCTTGTTGATTTTTGCCATTCTAACTGGTGTAAGGTGGTATTTCAATGTGGTTTTGATTTGAATTTATGGATGAAAGACCTCAATATGAGACAGGAATCCATCAAAATCCTAGAGAACTTAAGCAGTACCCTCTTCGACATCAGCCACAACAACTTCTTTCAAGACAGGTCCCCAAAGGCAAGAGAAACAAAAGTGAAAATGAACTTTTGGGACTTCATCAAGATAAGAAGCTTCTGCACAGCAAAGGAAGCAGTCAACAAAACAAAGAGGCAACCCACAGAATGGGAGAGGATATTCGCAAATGACACTACAGCCAAAGGGCTGATATCCAAGATCTGTAAAGAATTTCTCACACATATATTTTTAAAAGTGATGCTTTAATGAGGAAATAATGTGGTTTTATTTTTTTTAAGATTTTTATTTATTTATTTGGCAGACAGAGATCACAAGTAGGCAGAGAGGCAGGCAGAGAGAGAGATGGGAAGCAGACGCCCTAGTGAGCAGAGAGCCCAACGTGAATCTCGATCCCAGGACCCTGAGATCAGAACCTGAGCCAAAGGCAGAGGCTTTAACCCACTGAGCCACCCAGGCACCCCAGCAAATGTGGCTTTATATTAGAAAAGTAAAATCACTATCACTATCATTATCACAAGTTAATATGTCTATTTTTAATTTCCAGTGCTGTCTGTCATTGAAATTCAAGAAGGTAGAAGGCCTGAGAGTTTGAATAAGAGTAACTTATTCAATATTGATTATATTGACAATATTCCTTATAATTTTTGTAGATTCAATTAGATAAAATACAAGACTGACTATTTAGAAGTTGAAAATCTCTGAATTTATCATAATTGTTCTCCAGTAAGTTTATCTGAAATTGTCTATAAGAATCATATTGCAGAACTTTGTCTAAGATGTGTAAAATAATCACAAGGGATTCCTAACCATAACGAAGAATGGGGGATATTTTGAGAAGGAGGAAAATGATTTCAGTTTTTAACATGGTAAATCCATTGTGTTTATAGATCTTGAATTATTCTCTATATAGGTCTGTGATTACCCTGCTAAAAATTCCCCAGTATATCATTTTTATGTTTAATATTGTGTTAACTTTTTAATATATCACATGAATAACAGACACTGTAGTGTAGAGATTTATAAAATGTTCATTCTACGAGTGCATGTGTAGAGAAGGTTGTCATTTTAATTTTCACCTAACATAATAAGAGAAAAAAGGAAAACTTACACAATAGAATACAGTGTAGTGAAGGTATCTGCAACATGGAGGAGAGAAATTCCCACTATCTTAAGCTATCTTTTGGGCAGCATCACTCAGCTATATTTTCTTGACATTCCTGGTGTCATTAACAGAGTTTATGAAATGTTTATATTGTTAATGGATGCCAAAAACCTGGTCTATTATATTTCTCTTACTGCCCAATACTAAACTGATATAAACTAGGATGATCTTGTAAAACTAACATCATACATCACTTAACATTCCAGGGAAATACTGTTGTGTACCATCTTAAAAGTAACAAGATAATTCTTACTCCTTTGCATAGTTAGATGGATGACTACACCTTGAGGATATAATGTCTTAATGTTCCTAGCAACTTTGCTTATGAAAAATGGCTGCACTCACTAGATAAACACCATCATGCTGATACAGTAAAGCAAAAACCAATTTATAAAACAAAGTGGTATAACCATTTTCCATATATATATATATATATATATATATATATATATATATGAACTGACCATGTGTCAATTTGTTTTTACCCTGTAACAGAAAACATGGTAAGTCCTATACTTAAATCTGGAAAAAGCTCCTATCATTAAGTGCAGACAGCATAGTTCTGCTAGTATATTAAAAAAAAGTTATTCTATCAAATGGACATTAATTTACCTGATGGGAGTATGTGTATATTAATTGAGATGGATATGTGAATCTGTCACATGTTTGTGACATAGTATTCAACCCTAAATTTAGTAGTCAAACCCTAAAAAAAACATAGTAGTCAAACCCTAAAAAAACAGGCTTCAAGTGTTGAAAAGAACAATCAATATTTTTAAATCTTTTCTTTTCCTTAAATAGTTTTAGTGTACCCTTTTAAATTAGTGTAGGTATAGCACATGGAGATATACACCAAATAGTCTCACCTATTATATTGCACTGAAAAATCATATGGGATTTTTAAGTTAGCACTATTTGCAGAAGTGGACAAATAATGAATTGCCATGGAATGTTTAATGACCAAATAATTCTGCAACTCTTTTGATTAGTCAACAAAAAATACAAATTTGTCTATTTATTTATTTGGCTCCCACTTGTTTTTTTTTTCTTTTTTAAGAATTTTAGATCATTAAGAAAAAGGTCCATTATATGTTCCTTTTCTTAATAACTTTACATACAGTTCAGACTCGGTCTAATTTTGCAAATTCAATCAAAACGATTCTCATAATTAAAACTTTATCTTCATTTAAGACTTAAAAGTTCCTGGGGTTCACTGTTTTATGATGATATCACTATACTAAACACAGTATATATATATATATATATATATATATATATATATATATATATATTTAACACAGTATATTTTTCGCTTCACAAGAGGAAGGACCAGAAGTGATATTTGATAAAGAGCCAAGAATAATTTATATTGTTAGGTCAAGAATATCATGAAAAATATATATTTTCATTAGCCTTCATGTATAAGGTTAATCTACAAATGGCATAAAATACTTCTATGTAGGCATTATTTTTTTCTTCAGTAATCATCAATTCTTTTGAACTGAGCCTATGATTCAGAAGCCATTTTGATTGTAGTACATCAACAAGTATTTGATTTTTTCTTTAGGTTGATCAAACACAGGTACAATGAATATGTTAATTTTGTTCTCATTATTGCTAGATTTTTATCTGCCTATATCTCAATAATCCTAAGAAACTCTGCGTGTGTGTATTTTATTATATTATAGACCACTTTTCAGAAATAACTTGCTTAAATTGTCTCAATTATGACTGTATCACAATTACAGTGTCTTACTTGTATAGTATATGTAAAATCTGGCATGGAGGTGATTGTTTTTGTGTATTCTACCAAAATTTCTGAAATAATACTGGCATCTTAAAAAACAAAAACAAACAAAAAAAACTTCTTCTGAGTACAACCAAAGCAATTTTACAAATTATCATTTATTTTTGGTGTTTCTTTCCTTTGCTTTTTTGTTATGTTGGAAGAAAATACAAATATTTCATTTCCATATCTGCAAAAGAGTTCTCATTGTCTCACATAATATTACATGGCAGTTATAATTATGACACACATACCTAAAACAAAATTAGGGTGATAGTTGACTTCTACCTATTAGTAAAATTTATATTTGCAGCTTTCTTACTCTGGGCTTGGCATATATTACCATTCAGACTTAGAATATTATTTTCTCTAATTTTTCAAGACTTTCCAGAGGAAAATGATATGGGAAGAAGATAACAGTATTCCAAAGATTTCCATACCTTAACCCTCAGAAAGGGTAAATACATACCTTCATGACAAAAGAGACTGTGGAGATATGATAAAGTTAAAGACCTGAATATAGTTCTCCTGGATTATTCAGGTGACCCATTTTTAATTATGTGATCCTTAATGATGGAGAATGAAGACAGAAGGGTCGATCACACAGATACATGTGAAAAGACATCAAATTACCATCTCTGGCTCTGAAAATAGAGGAAAAAGTCCATGAGTTAGGGAATGTGGGAGACTTGTAGACTCCAGAAAACTTGGACCTACAACTGCAAGAAACTGAATTCTCCCAGTAACTTGAATGAGCAAGGAAATGGATTCTCCTAATACCCTTTAGAAGGGCATGAAGATGCATCCACACCTTGATGTTAGCCAAGGGAGATCTGCGTCAAACTTGGAGATAGAGAACTGTAATGTAATGAATTTGCTTTAAGACAACAAATTTGTGGTAATTTGCTCTGGGAGCAATAGAACGCTAATAGAACAAGCGGGTGATGACATATAATAATCTAAATTAAAGAGAATCTTGAGGTGTCTTGGTAGCTCAGTCAGTTAACTGTCTGACTCTTGATTTTGGCTCATTATATTAGGGTCATGAGAGTGAGCCCTATGTTGGGCTCTGTGTTAAGCATGGAACCTGCTTAAGATTGTCTTTCCTTCTCTCTCTGCCCCGCTCCTCATGCTCTCTCTTTCTCTAAAATAATAAATAAATAAATCTTAAAAACATGAAATTTGAAAAACAAATTTTAGAGAATTTGTTACTTTCACATTGATTTTTTTTCTCTTATTCTTTTCCTATATCTTTTTCTAATTTTCTCTGTTTTTTATTTTTTCCCCTAGAATAATGTTTGGAAATAACACTTTGAAATTCAAAGGCATTATTTTGTTTTCGATTTTCAGAAATGTTTGCTAATTCTTGGACTCAAATATAGAACTTACACTTTTCCTAATTGTTATTTATACCTATACTACATCTTCCTTCACTATTGTCTTATTATTTTAGTGTTCCTTAAATATATGTTTTGTGGGTGGATTTATTTTTGAAAGACTGCTTAGACCACCTTATGCTAGTGTCAGTAGACCATCTGGGGGTAATACACACACACACATACACACACACACACACACAGTCATGTCCTACTCTAGGGACCTTCTTGAGAAGAGATTTCAGATTTAAAAATAAATATTTAATGTAATTTAAAAAAATACAAGGAAATTTTTGAAAGTGATGGATATGTTTAGTACCTTGGTTGTGGTGATTGGTATACATAGGTGTATGCGTATTACAATTTCATCAAGATGTGTATATTAAATGTGTGCAACTTTTTCTTTGTCAATGATACCTCAAAAAGGTAAGAAAAATATGTAATGAGCAGAGTCAGAAATATTAAGAAACTCATAAAGCTCAGAATCTGTGGACTTCACTTTGTATGGGCCTCTACCCAGGCACAGGGAGGGGTCTTAGTAATGTTTAAATATGATCACAATAATTTTATAAAATTTACAAAATTAAGAAATTTTCACAGCAATGTTTGTTTTCTTTTTTTCTATTCCAGTTTCTTCCTTTCATTTTCCTCCTATATAAGTGGTTCAGTTATAATTATTGTCATCTTTATATTAATCTGAAATTTATATTAATCTGAACTTTATATTAATCTGATAGGTGGTATTACCTATCACAACCATTTTGAATGATTCTCTTAAAATTAAAAATAAAAACTCTCATTCACTTTATGTATGTGTCTATATTAACTTCAACGGAACAATATAGATGGTACAAAAATAAACCCATGCTTATATGGTCAATTAATCTCTGACAAAGGAGGCAAGAATATACAGAGGGGAAAAAGTCTCTCCAAGAAATGGTGCTGGGAAAACTGGACAGCCAATTACAAAAGAATGAAACTGGACCACTTTCTTTTACCCTACATAAAAATAAATTTAAAAAATGGGATTAAATACCAATATATGAGACCTAAAGCCATTAAGCTCCTTAAACACATAGGCAGTAATCTCTTGGACATCAGTCTTAAAAATGTTTTTTTAGATATGTCTCCTCAGGCAAGGGAAACAAAAGCAATATAGGTTTACACCAAAAGCTTTTGCACAGTGAAGAAAACCTTCAACAAAACAAAAAGGCAACCTATTAAATGGGAGATTATATTTAAATAACATAGCTGATCAGGGGTTAATATATATTATGTAAAGATTATACAAACATATATAGAATTATTAAATATGTTTTACAACTGGAGCTAATAAAACATTGTATGCCAGTCATACTCCAACGATAATTATAAAATGGAGAACTTACACATCTCAGCACCAAACAAAAAAATCCAAGTAAATTGAATAAAAAACGAGCAGAGAACCTGAATAGACATTTTTCCAAAGAAGACATGCAATGGCCAACAGACACATGAAAATATGCTCAACATCACTAAATATCAGGGAAATGCAAATCAAAACCACAATGAGCTATCACCCCCCACACCTGTCAGAATGACTAATATAAAAAAATGTAAGAAATAACAAGTGTTGGTGAGATATAGAGAAGAAAGAACACTCATTCACTGTTGGTGGACACTGTGGAAAACAGTATGAAGATTCCTCAAAAAATTAGAAATGAAATACCATTTGATCCAGTAATTCCACTACTGGGTATTTATCTGGAGAAAACAAAAACACTAGTTAGAAAAGATATATGCACTCCTATGGCTATTGCAGTATTATTTATAATAGCCAAGATATGGAAGCAACATAAGTGTCCATAGAGGAGTGGATAAAGAGTGTAGAGTATTTATATATAAATGAAATGGAATATTACTCAGTCATAAAAAAGAATGAGCTCTTTTCATTTGGAACACATGGACAGACCTAGAAGCTAATATGATAAGTGAAATATGTCAGACAGGAAATGCAAACATCATTTCACTTACTGTGGAATCTAAAAAACAAAACAAATGAACAACAGCAATGACAACAGAACATGTTGACTTATAAATGCAGAGAACAAACAGGTGGATGCCTGAGGGAAGGGGACTAGAGGGAGGGGCAAAATGAGTGAAGAAGAGTGGGAGGTACCAGCTTCCAGTAATGGAATGAATAAGTCACAAAGATGAAAGCTACATAGAGCATATGAATTATAGTCAATGGTAATGCAAAAGCATTTTATGGTGATAGGTGGTAGCTATAGAGTTGCTGAGTCACTATGTTGTACACCTGAAACTAATGTAACATTGTGTGTCAGCTGTATTTTAATTTAAAAACAGAATTTATATTTACATTAGTTTTAAATATTAAGCAAAATGATTTTATCAGCAAATTACCAGGAGCTATTAAAATTCATAACTCTTAAATTTCAGATATTATCAAAGATTATCTTCTGAAAACTATTTGGATGATCATTATTTCTAGTTTCCAATACTAACAGCCTATAACGACATAGGATGATGAAAAAAAAAAAAAGCATAGGGGCTCTCAATTCTTTTTTTATCCTAATTTTCTGAAGGAAATAAAATTGCAATTGTATAAGCAGATGGCTGGTCACCAGAGCAACCAGAATCTGATAAGAGTTTTCAGAAGCTTGTTAAGATCACAGCCCACACACTTGTACAAAGAAAAAAAAAAAAATCAAGGAAAAAAAACAAAAAGAAAAGAAAAGAAAAGAAAAGAAAAAAAAGAACTAATTTGAGATTTAACAGAATTTATACTGGAGCTATTAATGGGATTTATGACAAAATCAGAACTCTTTTCCACTTTTATGCAATTTTCTCCAAGTGGAGAAATTAAGTATATTTAATTTTAGCATTAAATGAAATGAAACCTGGGAAACAAAACTAAAGTTTTAAAACGGTGTGATGAGGTGCTCTTGTAATACTTATGACTTATTTTCTACTAACTACTAAATTCAGTAAACACCTAATGGATATTATTTTTAATAGGCCACTATACCAAGCACAAAAATAGATAGATGATAGATAAAAATCATACAAACCTTTCTCTGTAAAATGTAACAATCAAATTAACAGAGACATAAATGTACCCAATGCAATAATAATAGTAATAATAATAATAAATCTGGTAAGAGCTTTAAACTATCAGACAGTATGAAAAAAACATACAAGTTAATCTTTGTAAATTAATACATCTAGAATTAATGCATCTAGAATTGAATAAAGCAAACAGCATAGACTGACAAAATTACCTTTGGCAAATTATTTAAATTCTCTCTTATAACTTAACTCATTTGTAAAAAGTGAATACAACAGCCAATTTTGGTTTCATTGCATAGATTAATATATATGCAAAGTAATTATCATAGACTTAGCTATATTGTTTACTGTTCTTTTTGACATTGCTGTTACTATTATTACAATCAATAACAAGCATTAGGTGCTCAGTAATGGTGAGAACCCATTCCCTTGGGGAGTCAGTCTTCAGTGTCTGGTAGACACTGTACTACCTTAACTAATTTAACATCATTGCTTGACACAGGCTCCTGCTTGACCTGAGAGACTCCATTTTGCTCTCTACAGATACATAGCACGTTTGACACATACAAAACAAATTTTATACTCAATACATACAGAATATGTATTGAGTTTTTCTTGGATTAGATACTGAGGATAAGCAGAAAACAAAATGGATGGGCTCCCTTCCTTTATGGAGCTTTCATATAATGAAATAAAATGGCAATGCATCTCAAATAAAATGATTTAAGCAACAGCAAAATCACTGATGTATTATTTTTACTATTTCTCCTTCAATTTTAAGCAATATCTATTTTTAAATAATTAGAGTTGAAAAAGTAGTATTATAAATCCTTTTGGGAAAAATCAAATTCTTTAAAATCTACCTTCTCTTCATTTTTACTTCAATACAAAGAATAGCAGAAATCCCAAATCCAACTAGCTTTGCCCCAATTGCTCTTATCAGATAATTCATATAACTCTAAAGAAAACAATGGAGTAGCAGAGCCTTAATACCAATGGAAACAGGGTCTTTGCTGTGAAATCATTTTCACCTCATCTCTTATCTCTGTTTCCCATTGCTTACTGGCTTTATTTTCCAGGCAAACTTCCAAACCATGTCAGGAAACAAGGCCACTCACAGAAACTGAGCAAGATTATCCCCCGAGATGCACTCTGTCTCTTTCTTAGCTTTGGAAAACAACTTAGTCTAACTTTGATAAAATCAAGTCCAGATTCAGTCAAAATATCAGTCAAGAAGACAATTTTAAAAGTGATAATTTATGATCCATAATTGCAGATGAAAAATCAGTATGTTCTAGAAGGGTTAAAGGGTAGCTGCTGAACAAAGCATTAAAGGTCTCAAGTGATGGTCTGATCTTGAGGTTATTTCGATCATCATCCTGTAGCTTCAATTTAGACTTCAATTGTTATAATAGATGAGGGTCCATTGGAATACCCAAACTCAGATTTGTTAAAGTTATTCAAAAATATACTTTAAAACTGCCTAATAATTCAAAAGGACAAGAGGAGGGGCACCTGGGTGGCTCAATCAATTAAGCATCTGCCTTCAGCTCAGGTCATGATCTCAGTGTCCTGGGATGGAGCCCAACGTTGGGCTCCCTGCTCAGTAGGGAGTCTGCTTCTCACTCTGATCCTCCCCCTACCCATGCTCTCTCTTTCTGTCAAGAAAATAAATAAAATCCTTAAAAAAAAAAAAAAAAAGGACAGGAGGATATCAAAGTTCTAGCTCTACACTCTTATAATTTAAGACACTGTAGCAAAAATATTCCTTCAAATGATTTCCCTAATATTTATTAGACATTGTATTTTAGAAAACAGAATGGAAGAGAAATTAATCTTATCTTAGTACCAAAATCAAATCAATCCATATCAGCTGACTAGATCCTATGGATTGATATTTTGAAATCGGATGATAGTAATCATCCATGAAGAAAATAATTATGACCCACCCCTAGGTTCAAATTTGGTATAATGACAACAGTTTGATGACAATTTCTCCTGATAAAGAACCTCTTGAATATTTGAAACCACTCCATTTCCATTTCTTCTCTAACAACTCCATGCAGAATCACAGCACATGAAAGAGCTCTGCCCAGAGAGAGAACTTATTTTCTATTAAGAGCATCCACTCCAAATCTAGGACAGACAGTTAACATTACTATTCTTACTCTAATCCTATTTCATACTATTTTGTTTGCATTGCTTCAATCTCAAGAAAACTCATGGCATTTTTTTAATGTATTTTATTGGGTACCTATCTTCCTTCTTCTTCCTTTCTTTTCCTGAATACTGTCCATAAATCTAGCCCATCTAGTAAGAAATCACATGTACTTAGCCAGGTAGTCTTCCCCAAAGCACTGCCTTCCTTAAGCATTTGAATTTCCCAAGTCTTAAATAACTTGCACTACATCAGTGACTAATAAATATACCTTATTTTCTAATTCCTTTACAATAGCAGATATAATTTTAATTTTTCTTTAATGTTTAATTTTCCTCTGTTGTTTCTCCAATCCTTTGAAGCAGACACAGCTGTTAAAGATATGTTTTAAACTTGATTCTCAATTTATTCTTATTCCACCCTGTTGATTTTTCTGGATCAGAGTCTCTTCCTCTCTCTTTGCTTCCAGGCCAGTGCATTCGTTCTCCAAACAAACTACAAAAATACTGCTTTGTGAAATTGGGAGATGAGGAGTAGCAGTTTCAGAGGTCTTGACTGGACCTTTCCAACTATGTTAGCTCTTACCTCATAGGCAGGGAAGCAGTATAGAAGTTATTCTAACTTTCAAGTCCATAGTTACTACTTGTACATCCTGGGTCAGTAGAAATTATTAGTGAAAGTGTCTGTTGACCTAATGGACCCACTGTTAACTATAATGCTATTTATTACTTGGTCCTCATAAGTCTGCCTCTATCCACTATCAGGAGGTCCATGTTGATGCCATGCTGGATATTCATGCCATCTCCAAACCCTATATTCAATAGTTCTCAAATGTCTGATTATTCTGTTTTCTTCAGTATACAGTAAACTGAGTAAATGACCATAGGTTTTTGGAGAATTATTGGGTGAATCAGTATGGTATAAACTTGCAATGTAGTTGCAGTGTACTTTCTCAGAATGGTCTCGCAAATTCTCCAGATCATAGATTCCAGATTTGAATATCAGTTAAGGTCTGGGAACTCAGGAAATGTCATGAATTTTTGTTGAGATAACCAATATCAGCTGTCTGCTCCTGCACCATTGTTGACTATTCCAAGGGATGCCGTGTTTTATTAACTGTTCAAAAATTCTCTGCTAGTGAAGCCCTCTTATTGGTCCTTCCAACCTTGCTATTTATTATGGTAATTGAAACCTTCTGGGTTTTGATAGTTAAATGTTATCACCTGACCTCTATTAGCATTCCTTCTATTGGTGCCCATGAATATTGGTAAATTGAGCACTAAAATCACCACTCCAACTGTCATAACTAGCCTAAAATGCAGAGCCATCACTGTACTTCCTAGTAAGTTTGGTTTTCCTTCATCAACACATTTCTTGACAGCCTTGGTGACTGTTATGTCCTTTTTGCCTTACAATAGAATGTAATACTCTGGCAGTTTTCTTGACCTTTCAGAGTTCAATTTCAGCATGCCCACTTGCCTCAGCCTTTCTCTTCCTTCTTTTACTGACAGCCAGAATAACTTGATCATTTCTACTCTGTTCAGCATTAACCATCAACTTCTCCAGATCTCTCAGAATTACCTTAACAGATTTTGATCCATCCCCTAGGATCGTTGCCAGCTTGTTAAATCCCTTACCCCTAGAATATACTTTCAAGTCAATGAATTTTTACTTACTTGCTTTTGTATGCTCACCCTCTTCATCCAGTATCCTCAATATCTAATATCTGGGATATTTCTAAGGTTGATTCAATATATCTTGGCTGAGTATTTAATACCTACTTATTCTGTATCTCTTATTGTTTGATGTTTTTCTGCTCAATTATGTTCATCTTCCTGCCACAGGAGAGAAGGACCCTACTTGTAAGCTACAAAATACACCCTTTGACTCTCAAATTTAGGCTTTATATGCATTAATGACCTTAAGTTTCCCATTATTTCTCTGAAAAGTGTCAGCAATAACCAGCCACTTATGCTGTTTCACACTTTTCAAATACTGAAATCACTGCACTTGAAAGCACACTTCTCAAAATTGTAACTACGTCCCAGAGCACCTCCAGTGAAATATTTACCAATTGCATTGTCACTACCACACTGGATGTACCACCCATTCTACTCTGGATATCATCATGTTCGTCCATCAAATGATGAATAAGTGGTCCCAGAATGCAGGGTTCCATAATGCAGAACTGCTTCAGACCATTACTGATATCATGGGTTTTAGTCTGGGTCCTTCAAGAAGCAGACACCAAGATGGATTTAGATATGCAAAAGATTTTTCAGTAAGAGAGAATGGGAAAAAGCCAGAGAAGTTCAGGAAAGCATCAGACCATAATGCACGTCAGACTCCTCTAGAGGAGAGAGGGAAGTAAGAAAGATTAGATAGAAAAAAACAAACACAAAACACTCCTAAGAAAGTTAAGACAAGGACAATATTGAGTTATCAAGCCAAAGTCACCTGTTAGAAATGTAACATACATCTAAGGAACAGGCCACCTTCAGTAAACCTGACATACTTAATCATTACTGAGAGAACCCTATTGGAAGTATGACTTCACTGAGATTGCAAGGGCAGTTTTCAGGGACCAGCACCCAGGCCCAGGGTTCAGCTAGATTCCTGGAGGTCAGGATCTGACAGGCATACCTACAGGACAATGATTCCTGTTTCCTGCCAGAGTCAAAGGAAGGCAACTCTGCAGTCACACAGGGTCTTGGCTTGGAGGTGTTTGTGCTTACTTTATAATGCTCTGATGTTGATATCATAATTTATTAATGATTTTTAAATAAGGATTTCTACCTTTTCATTTTACACGGAGCACCAGAAGGTATATAGTTAATCTTGTCTGTGACTGCGGCTATGGTGAACATTAAAAGGAAATGTTCTAATTTCTACCTCTTAGAGATGGTATTTCCACACAAGAATTAACTTCCAATTCTCAATCCAACATATATCTCAAAGCCATACTTGATCTACTATGATTCTACATTTGTTCTGTTATTGTCTCTCATATGCTCCACTTCATAAATTCCCAAGGTTTGTTTCCACATAAAGATGTAATTTCTGTTTCTATACCTATAAACATTACCTAAATTCTATCAAAGTCTAATAATTCTCTGCTGAATTTTACCTTTACTCAAACCTCAAATTTGTGGAGAATGCATAATTATTCAAGAGTGAATAATTATTTAAGAAATAGTGAATAATTATTCCAGAAAGTGAATAATTACTCAAGAATGTTATAACTGGATTAATTTTCTAATCTCATTAGTTTATTTGAAGTAACAGGCCTTCCTGAGGGGTTTGACAACAGGTATAAAGTTTACTCCCACAGGGACACCTGGGTGGCTCAGTTGGTTAAGCTTTGACCCAGATCATGATCCCAGGACCTTGGGGTCAAGCCTAGCATCGGGCTCCCTGCTTAGCAAGAAATCCGCTTTTTCCTCTCCCCTTCCTCTCCCCTTCCTTCTGCTTATGTGCTCTCTTTCTCTCTCTCTGTCAAATAAATAAAATCTTTAAAAAGAACGTTTACTCCCACCATTTGTTTTAAAAAGAGCTCTGATGGGCATTAAGAAGGGCACATGATGTAATGAACACTGGGTATTATATACAACTGGTAAATCACTGAACTCTACCTCTGAAATTTATAATACACCATATGACCATATGTTAATTAATTGAATTTAAATGTAAATATATGTGCGTGTGTGTGTGTGTGTGTGTGTGTGTGTGTGTGTATTTTTTTTTTTTTAATAGCTCTAGGAGCATCTGGTTTAACCAGCATCCAAGAGCGGGTTAAGCATCCAACTCTTGTTCTCAGCTCAGGTCTTGATCTTAAATTCAAGCCCCAGGTTCAGCTCCACACTTGAAAAAAAAATAGCTCTAGTTTATTCATTAGTCTTGAATACGATTGCATAATCTAATGACCCAAACTCTGGATTCAATAATAGATTTTATTAACAAGTGCATATGAAAAAGAGACATTAGAGGGCACCAGGGTGGCTCAGTTGGTTGGGCCACTGCCTTCACTCAGGTCCTGGTCCCAGTGTCCTGGGATCAAGTCCCCTGTCCAGCTTCCCCTGCTCTTCAGGGAGCCTGCTCCTCTCCCTCTGCCTCTCCCCCTGCTTGTGCTCTTTCTCTCTCTGTCAAATAAATAAATAAAGTCTTTAAAAAAGAGACATTATAGAGACAAATTATTATATTTGGAGGTTGGAATGTCAGACTAGATTGAATAACATTTCTGTAAAAGTCTAGAATAAAGATGAAAAATAAAACACTCTTGCTTTAAGAACTGAAGAAAAGAAACAGTGTGAAATGAAAAGACTTTAGAACCAGAACTTGAAATAGGAAACCATTAATTAAGCTTGTGAAAGGAAATATTAAACATTAAACATAAAAGAAAAACTTATATTGTAATAAAATCATCCTGAAAATGGTCTAAAGAGGAACAGTGTGAAATTAAAACAAAAACAAAAACAAAAACAAAAACAAAAAAACTTAGAGGAAAAAATATTTCTCATTGTCATGAAAAGAGACTTTGTTTTTGAAGATCAGGGAAGGTTGAAATTATACACAATGAAAAGAATTATTAAAATAACTATTATTTTTAGGCCATGATGTAGGTGATTGTGCATTATTGTTTTTTG
This sequence comes from Enhydra lutris kenyoni, assembly GCF_002288905.1. Lineage (NCBI taxonomy): Eukaryota > Metazoa > Chordata > Mammalia > Carnivora > Mustelidae > Enhydra > Enhydra lutris. Next base: position 40,940,587 of record NW_019154099.1, on the reverse strand, counting down.
TTATATTTTGGAGTTTGAGAAAAGATACATCAAAGTATTAAAGGAATCATCTGAAAATTCAAACTGGAATGAACTTACCATATAATAAAGTAATGACAAAGTTTGAGAAGGTACTTCTTAAAACAGCATTTAGAATCTCTGAATATCAATCATATAATAAGCACTCAATGGCCATTAATAACAATAGTCTTTGTAAATTCATTTTATTAGCAGTTAAGTGAAACTCCATACTTCTTTTTGGAGAAAAAAGGGCATTCATTTTCTTTTAAATGGCCAATCCCAGGATATAGCTTCTTCATGTCTTGCTAGATCTGTCACTCCTTTGAATATATCAGAACTCAATCTGATTCTTTTTCCACCTTTCAGCCAGATCCCTCCATATCTACTAAAGTTTGCTGTTTGTTGTAATCTGCAGAAAAGGAATTAGGTGGATTTGATCCAATGAACCACCATCATAAGCATGGGTAAAGAGTGTTCACAAGAAGAGTTGCTTTTCCTAAAATAATCTATTAAAATAACATAGGTTTGGAATCTTTGTAAGTAAAAACTATTAACTATCTTAAATGGGTAATATTGAAAGAAATAAAAGATAATTTGCAGTGAGCTGGAAACAACAAATACATGATGAATTCCCTGATGAAAATATGAGGAATTCAAATAGAAATCACATTTTACAAATGTATGTGGCTTAATTTTTTTGATGGTCTGAAATTTCTTTTTTTTTAGGGAAATAGAATATTTATGATTTTTGCTTACATGTTTATTTTTGATTGGGGAAGTTAGAATTTGTAAGGAAAAAAAAAGAATGGACCATTGAAAGAGGAACAGGAATTTGATATAAAGCTGAAAAACTCAGGAGGGATAGAATTTTTAAGATTTATGGTAAATTCCACTTGTCTTTTGCAAACTAAGGAGTCAAAAATGCTGTGCATAGTTTGAACAGAAATATTTTAGTTTTTCATTTCTGCTCAAGCTATAGAAAAAAATTAACATAAAAAATACATCAAGTATTGCTGGCTTGCAAAACTGTTGTTAAATAAGATAGCTTTCCAAAATACTCTACAATGCCACGGTATTTTGATAGCAAAATGTTCCTACTGTCCATTACTGGATTCAAAAACCTGTTTCTTTTTGTTAGCATGACATTTAAAAATTAATGTGTGATAATTTATTTAAAACAGTTTTGCTTTCAGCACAGTCATCAAGAGTGTTCATTTTCATAGCTCTGTAATCACTGGGATAATACAAAATTTTAAAATTTCACTTTTATTCATCACACAATATAATGAAATTCTCAGGTTTCAAATCCATTCATAGCTGCACTTTTTCCTTGGATCTGAAAATGCAGTAGGTAATATCATTGGTTTTTTTCACTACTAATTGAATTTTATTAGTCATTAAAAATCTCTGGATAAAGGCAAAAAAGACACTCATAAGTACTGAGTCAACATGAGGAAAGTATTATAGCATTATGATAATCATACCATATATTTGTTTAGAGATTTACAGTTTATGAGGTGCTTTCATTTACTTAAATCACTTGATCTCTACAATAACTACCTAAGTAAGGATATTTTTGATTGTACATGACAGACATATTAACCTATACTAGCCTAAGTATTTAGAGGAATTATTATAAAGGTCCTCTCCTGACATTTGGAACTTAGTAGACGAACATGTGGTTATGGAATAAATATGCACAACAGCTTAAAAGTGCTCTGTCACTAGTTTCTGGTACATCCTATCTATGTGTGTATTCTTTTGGAGGAGGTCACCAAGAGGATGTGACCACAGGTTAACTTGAGAGCGGGACCTAGGCAATGGGTGGCTCCTCCCCCTCTCTGACCTTGGAATCTATGTTCTGTGCACAGTTTCCTACAGCAGGAACCATTTCAAGGAGGAAGTCTTGAGAGAACAACATGTTTCTAAGACACCAGGATGGCCTAAGTGACTGAACCCAGTTAAGACCTCCATATAAACTTTTAAGATTCTGGCAGGTGGTGCAGAGATCTATTGGTCTTGAAGGTGAGGAGGACAAGCCTCGTAGATATGTTCCCTTATTTTAAATCTGCCACCTCCCAGTCTAGAGTGGCTGCCCCTTTAGTCTTTCCCTACCCTCCACATTTGGGGGACAGTTTGTGAATCAACAACTATTTCTCAATCTCTGTTCTCCTCCATTTCTATTTCTTTTCTCAATTCTACTTTTACACATTTCTCATGTCTGAATAGCAGGAAACATGTCTACAGGTAGGTTCTAACCTTTACAACATAGATACAGACAAACAAAGACAAACTTCTCTTACTCAATTCCATATTGAAATGTTTGTTGAAGCATTGCCTGGCCAAAAGGAAGCTCTTTAAAATACCATGGAGATGAGTGACAATAGTGCCAGGTCCCAGAAGGAGAATACATTTCCCAAAGAAACAAGGGACAAAATTATGCTTATCCTCTACAAATATCACAAAGTACATGGGATTACTATGTTTCCTAATTCATAAATGAAAAACAAAACACTAGGGTTCAAAGAAGTTAATTTATGAATTATTCAACATGTTTCATAAGTTTTATCTAAGATATTTATGTAAGATTTTGTACTAAAATTCATTTGAAATTTTACATACAAAATAAGGGAAAGTGATTAGGTGATAGCAGCATAGATAGAGATCATTCTGTTTACAGCTAATTTAAAACTTACCTGGGATTATTGATAGATGGATGGATGGGTAGATGGGTATCGATAGGTAAATGCAAACACATTGTTACACATGCAAAAATACATATATGCATAAAATATGGTATGCATATATACATATAATACATAGTAGAACATAATGCTTCTGTAATTGCATTTATCAAGCATTTATTTCATTATTACTGGGTTTTGAACCCTAGTTGGAAAACTTTCTCCACATCTAGTGTATAAACAAATTTACTCATCTCTCCAAGATCATTTTTTTAAATTTTTGTATAAACATATAATGTATTTTTTATCCCCAGGGGTACAGGTCTGTGAATCGCCAGGTTTACACACTTCACAGCACTCACCATAGCACATACCCATCCCAATGTCCATAACCCCACCACCCCTCCCAAACCCACTCCCCCCAGCAACCCTCAGTTTGTTTTGTGAGATTAAGAGTCACTTA
>NW_019154099.1:40866617-40932440 GCF_002288905.1 Enhydra lutris kenyoni | reverse complement strand
AAGCAGAGAAAAAAAATTGAAAAAGAAAAAAAAATTAAATTAACTGCCATGCTAAAGAATCATGGGGAGAAAGCATGAGTTCCGTGCTTTGCTTTCTCCTCCTCTGGAATTCCACTGCTCTGCTTGGTATGAAACTTCACTCCTTGGTAGGTGAACTTGGTGCTGGCTGGATTTCTTGTTGATCTTCTGGGGGAGGGGCCTGTTGTAGTGATTCTCAAGTGTCGTTGCCCCAGGTGGAATTGCACTGTCCTTACCAGGGGCTGGGCTGAGTAATCCGCTCGGGTTTGCTTTCAGGAGCTTTTGTTCTCTGAGTGCTTTCCGTAGAGTTCCGGAGGACGGGAATGAAGATGGCGGCCTCCCAATCTCTGGCCCGGAGGAGCCGAGAGCCCAGGGCGCCACTCCTCAGTGTGCCTCAGAGAACAGCGCCCAATTACTCCCATCTCTCTGGCCTCTGGCCGCGCTCTGAGCTCACCGAGCCTGCGACCAGTTCAAGGTAACCCCGAGCTTAGAGCTCACTCCTCGGCTCTGTCTCTGTAGCCGGCTTCCCCGTTCTAATACCTGTAAGCTCTGTGACACTCAGACACCCCCGATCCTTCTGTGACCCTGAGGGACCTGAGGCCACGCTGACCCTGTGTGGGCTTCACCCTGGTTAAGCCTCTGGAGTGATGTTCCTCAATGGAACAGACTTTTAAAAGTCCTGATTTTGTGCTCCGTTGCTCTGCTGCTTGCCGGGACCCGGAACCTCCCCCGCTGTCTATCTTCCCGTCGCTTTGGATTCACTTCTCCGCCAGTCCTACCTTTCAGAAAGTGGTTCATTTTCTGTTTCTAGAGTTGTTGTTCTTCTTCTCTTCAATCTCCCATTGGATTTGTAGGTGATTGCAATCTTTAGATAAGCTATCTAGCTGATCTCCTGCTACCTGAAGTAGTCTCAGCCTGCTACTTTTCCGCCATCTTGACTCCTCCCCCAACTCCTAGATCATTTTTTTATACTGTTTTTCTTTTGTGTCTTGAGATCTCCAAAATCTTGGAATAGTTCTACATTGTGTTTTATGAAGTATGATCCCAAAATTTGTTTTTCTAAGTGACTAGTACCTATTGTCCCAAAACTGTTTATTTAAAAAAATATATTGTTTTGCATGCTAATTTAGAATAGCACTTTTATCAAACACTGACTGCTTAGTCTATTTCTGGATCTAGACTGTTGTGTTTTCCTGGCAATCTTTTCTGTGTCAATATCATATGGCTTTATTTATAAAATATTTATATTATATTTTTATTTTTGTTTGAGCTAATCCTGTTCTGCCTCATTGTTGCTCTTCTTTATAAGGGTTTACCTTGTTGCTTTGACCTTGTATACTTTTCTATAAAAAAATTAAATTGAACTTTCCTAGCCCTGTTATCATTTTATTACTATTTCATCAAATATATGGCTTCTCTTGGCAAGAATTTTTCTTTTTAATGAGTCTTTCTATGAAAGAAGATTGTATGCCATTAGTTTTAGCATATTTTGCTTATTTTCCCTAGGCATTTTAACATGTTATGATTTTAATGAGGTTTCTCTTTACTTTTTATCTTCCAACCAGTTGATATTTGCAGTAAAAATTGCATTATCATAGTGTTTGCTTGTGTTTACTATTCATAATATTGAACCAATAATCGTATATAAGCTTGATCTTTAGTCTTTATTTTCCTAAACTTTCTCAGATTTAGTTCTCACTTGGTTCTTGATCTTCCAGACTGATGCTGTCTTGAGCAGGTCTAGAATCCTAGACCCTGATATTACAACGACAGAGCTGCCAGCAAAAGACACACTTCTGGGACTAGAAGCAGAAAATTTTCTTCCAATCATCCTCTGAACTCTAGTCTGAATCTAATAAGAAGCCAAGTGGCAAGAAGTTCTGGGTAGTTTCTGGATTCCAATCACGAGCTACAGAACAGAATATATAAAATTAAGATATGGGGGGGTGCCTGGGTGGCTCAGTGGGTTAAAGCCTCTGCCTTCGGCTCAGGTCATGATCCCAGGGTCCTGGGATCAAGCCCTGCATCAGGCTCTCTGCTCCGCAGGGTGCCTGCTTCCTCCTTCTCTCTGCCTACTTGTGATCTCTGTCTGTCAAATAAATAAATAAAATCTTTAAAAAAAAGAAAAAAAGAAAAAAAAATTAAGATATGGGACTCAGTAATAGTATGCACATAGCCAGAGCCCTCCTCTTTTTATCTGGATTAATTAATGGTTTGTTTATATTGTTGATTTTTTTTTTTAGACAACCAGATAGTGTTATATTTTGTTATTGTTTCTAATTTATCTCTGTTTTCTAACTCATTATTTACTGCTTTCTTATTCCTAAATTATTTCCTTCTGCTATTTTTCTAATTAATTTTATTGGCATTTTTCTAGGTTTTTATTTGAATGTTTTATTGATTTATTATGTAGGTTTTTGAATACTATGAATTTTCCTCCTAAGACTTCCTCAACTTTATTTTTCAAATTTTAATTATATTCTAGAATTTTTTCAAATTTATTTTGTATTTTTTGACTTGTGGTGTTTATTTAAAATTTTAAAATATCATTATTTCAACATAAAGTTTAAATCTTTTATTTTAAATATCTTGTATTCATTTATAGTTTTATTTCATTCTGATAAAATAATGTTATATAAGTATTTTTTAAAATGTTATCAATATTCTTGAGAATTTTTATAGGATCCAATTTTGTAAATGACATATATAGTTGAAATGAAGTTCTAGCCTTCATGATAACAGGGTTTGGTATATATATTTTTTACATTTTCATCTGATGTTGTTTATTTCTCTTACACTCATAAGAAATTTTTACACAATTTGTTTTGGTCTGAAACAGGAATATTACTTCCTATTATTAAATGTACCTTTCTATATTTCATATCCTGAAGTTTTGGCTTCAGATATTCCTCCTGAGCTGTTGTGTGAATGGTTGTTGATAGTTATTATAATTCTGTTGTGCATTGGGACCCACAGATTCTGTCTCATTTAGAACTTTTGACTAGGATTTTACTTTTGTTAACTATTAAACACAACTGTTGCTTCTTTTTGTTGTTAGTGTTTGTGTGGTATTCTTTTATTCATCCTGTTATTTTTAATCCTTCTTGATCACATTTGTCTATGTCTTATACCCAAAATATAGTTGAATTTTATTTTGTTAGCCAATTGGATCAATGAATTAAGCACATAGATGTCATCCTTTAAACTGTGTTTATTGATTCTCCATTATGAGTAATACTAAAATTATCTTCTAACATCCTCCTAGTCCCTGCCCTGCTCTCTTCCTTTTACTCAATAGCAGTGTGAGTTTTAGCATCTATCTATGTACTGTTACATGTGTTTAAATTTTCTAAAAATTTAAAAACTTTAAATGATGTCATTTGAAACTCAGCTATTTCTTAAGAGTCAGTCAAGATACTATTACTCTTCCCTTTATCTGCATCTTCTCTTTGAACTTTTTTAGTTTTGTTTTTATCACTATCTTTCAAGGACTGAATATTACCATAAACATACCAATATTCAATAATTAGTTTCTCTTTTGTCTTAATTTCAGATCTACAGTTAAACATTCTTTTTTTTTTTTAAAGATTTTATTTATTTATTTGACAGAGAGAAATCACAAGTAGGCAGAGAGGCAGGCAGAGAGAGAGGAGGAAGCAGGCTCCCTGCTGAGCAGAAAGCCCGATGTGGGGCTTGAACCCAGGACCTGGGATCATGACCTGAGCCAAAGGCAGCGGCTTAACCCACTGAGCCACCCAGGTGCCCCTACAGTTAAACATTCTTAATGCTCAGTCTCGTTCCTGAGGTTTATAGTCATTTCTTAGATACATGAAGCTCTTACATCCATTTAGTTTCCTGGAAAGGCTGTGATCTTATTAGTGTGATATTTTCTGAATTCTTACATTCTTAAACATTTTTTATAGCTTTGATCAATGAATGAACAGGTGAGCAGCATATAAATTCTTGCCTCATACTTTCTTTCTGTTGGAACACAACCAGGATCCTCACCAATGTGACTGGGGTCGTGTTGGATCCTATGAGAAAACTCCAGGAGATGGAGGGCAAGAGTCTTCCTGGGCTGGTGCCTGGAATAAACAGGGGAGGATCCCTGGAGTGCTTTCATGTCCTCCTTTAGATGGAACTGATAAGTGCAGAGAATGCTTAACTTGCTCTTGTCATTGAAAACTAAGAGATAATCGTTGTTGTTCACTTGTCCCCCTTGATTGCCTGCCTATAGCTCACATCCCATGCTTAGCTCATGTCTCACATGCATTTCATGCTCTGCACATAAATCTATACCCTGTTTGTAACCAGATCTTGTGTAAAGTGTAAAAGAAGTGACTGTAAGAAATAAAGTCGTCTACTGATCATCAGTCAGTAGTAGCCCCATCATTTCAACTCCAATCACCAGGATCACTACCTCGCGAAGGTGACACTTTTGAGTACCACATATATGTTGCTCTATTGTTTTTCACTTTGAGTATTGCTACTGACGCACCTAATGCCTATCAGAATTTCTTTCCCTTTGAGTGGCCCGACTTTCTTGCCTAGGAAGAAATTAAATTAGGTAAAACAGGTGATCTACAGTATATTTTATATATTTTATGTAATATATATATATATATATATATATACATTATATATAATACACATGGTATATAAGAGAAATAATTTTATATGCACACTTTATTTTAAATAATTACTTGAAATTTACTTTAATTCATTTATGTATATTTAAACAGGAATCTGTTAATAAAACCTAACAGTTCTAAGGTACAATATAAAGCAAACCACTCTTTCATGCTGACCTTTCAATCCTACTCTCTGGGTAGAACTACTATGTACTCTTTCTCTTTATCATTCCAGGCAAAAATGTGAACAGACACACACACATAAACACATTGTATCTCTTTTCATTTTTAGTGGTTAGCTAGTAATTTTGTGTTCATCATTTCCACATGACTCTTCAACTTCTAATCTTTACATTTATGATTCACATACAAAGAATGAAGAATAGAAAAGAGAAATTAAAGTATTTCTCAATGCCCACAATTGTGACAAATGGCCATTCTTATATACAAGGTAGGCTGAGATATCATATTTTTTAACTTTTAAAGAATCAATAATTTAAGAAGACAAATTTTCATTGATTTAGAAATGAGAGTTTCTAAGACCTTGATTTTTATAACAAAGTATGATATGCACCAGTTATTTTGAAACTACTTCTGTAATAACACATTGAAACATCTCTCTCCCTTTCCCTCCCCACATAAAAACAGAAAAGGCAAGTATAATAACTAATGTAAATTACTGGATTTTCACTTCTTTATTCAATACTCTCTTAGTTACTCTATCCTTAGAATATGCCTTCATATCTGGAGAAGCAAATTTTCTTTTTGCTCTTGTTTAACTCACCTAGTGTCTGGTATCAGTATGTTTTCTTCCTTCCTGGAGATACTTCCTCTGCCAAAAAATACAGTCTTTCCCTATAGAAGGCAGTGGTTTGGTGAACTTTTTTACTGGAACCCCAAACATAAAGATTTCCCTTCTTTCAAATGGGTTTTAGACAAAGATAAAATCAACCTCTCATAATGTGTTCGAATTTATTAAATTATTTAAACTCCAGAAAGTATTGAGATTTAGCGATATTTGCTGGGCTACTAGGGACTGAAATCCTAAAATGATCAGAGTGGAAATGAGGCAGTATGTTAACCAATACTGGAAATTCAAGCAAAAGATAAAAATTCACAATGACAGAAAATAAAACACTAATCTTTTGATCTAAAGAAATGAAGATAATAAAACAGAAAGGTTGCCTTAAGGTCAAATGTAAACCAAGGCATGAGAAATATAAAGGAAATCATGACACTCATGGAATATAATGCATAATTAGGCACAGGGAAAGAGAGCATAGCTATTCCAGGAGTAGCCATAATAGCAATAACAGCTCTATTAGTCAGCAGAGACTAGGCTATGCTGTAGTTAAAAACACTGAAAATGTATCAGTGCTTTGAAAACAAGTGAGAATGCCCCATCTGTATTGCACATGCATGACACTTTCATTGAAGTTATTCTACACCTAGCTTCAAGGCTTACGGAAGCTCCTCCATCCAAAATCTCCCTGGCTAAGGCTGCAGGAAGAGGACAGACCAAAGGATCAGATGATGATACTTAAATAAATACTTTCAGTGTCACTTTCTCTACCATTTCTTTGATCAGAGTAAGTCATATGGCTATTGCTAACTTCAGTGGATGTTGAAGAGTGTTCATCGTTTATGTCAGGAATGTAAGGAAAATATTAATAGTGTCTATCGCAGCAGCAATGGTAGACAAAGTTCTGTAACTCTTGGTTAGGGGCTGAATTGTGTCCTCCTCAAAATTAATATTTTGAAGACCTAACTACCACTATCTCAGAATACTGACTATATTTAGACGTAAGGTTTTAAAGAGGTAATTGTTAGAATGAGGGCATTAGACTGGGTTCTACTAAAATCTGACTGGTGTCCTTTCAAGGAAAGGAGACTTAGACACAGAGAGACACCAGCGGTACCATCATATGAAGAGGACATCTTTAAGCCAAGAACAGAGTTATTGGAAGAAACCAATTCTCCTGGCATGCTGATCTTGGACTTCTAACTCCAGAACTTTAAAAAATTAATTTATGTTGTTTAAGCCACTCAGTAATTGGTATTTTATCATAGAAGCCCTAGCACACTAATACACCATTTGTGCTGAAATCATTGGTCATTGGTAGAATTAGGACACATTTTGAAACCCTATTATGAGATTCAAGGAGATTCAAGAAAATGAAATTTTTCCATTTCAATATCCTTAACTCAATCACAGCTGCAAAGATTTGCCATGCAAAATAATGTACACAGAGGCTGCAAGGATTAAGACACGGGCATATCTGAGGAGGCATTTTTTTGCCTATCACATGTATCTGGAACATCCCATCACCCTTTTGCACCTCTTATACAGCAGTCCCCACTTGGGCACAGTCTCCATGGTTTTAGTTATCCATGGTCAATGGCAGTCTGGAAGCAGATGATCCTTGTTTAGGTCAATAATAACCTAAATCAGTTCCTACATCATTCAGCTAACTTCATCTTATCACAGAGGCATTTTATTCTCTCATATCATCATCATCAGAAGAGTGAGCACAATACAGTAAGATACATTGAGAGAGAGATCCCATATTCACGTAACTTTCATTACAGGATATTGTTATAATTGTTCCATTGTTAGTTATCATTGTTAATCTTACTGTGCCTAATGTATACATTAAACTTTATCATAGATATGTATGTGTAGAAAAAAATATAGTATATATACAGTAATATCTGCAGTTTCAGGCATTAATGAGGGATCTTCCAATGTTTCCTACATGGAGAAGGGGTGACTATTATAATTAAAATCAAATCTTATTTTTTATTTATTTTTTTAAGAGAGAGAAAGAGTGCACAAGCAAGTGAAGAGAGAAAGGGAGAACAAAATTCTTTTTTAAAAATTTTTAAATTTTTTTTAAGATTTTATTTATTTATTTGACAAACAGAGATCACAAGTAGGCAGAGAGGCAGGCAGAGAGAAAGAGAGAGAGGAGGAAGCAGGCTCTCCACTGAGCAGAGAGCCTGATACAGGGCTCGATCCCAGGACCCTGAGATCATGACCTGAGCCAAAGGCAGAGGCTTTAACCCACTGAGCCACCAAGGTGCCCCAGGATTCTTTTTTTTAAATTTATTTATTTATTTATTTAATTTCTTTTCAGTGTTCCAGAATTCATTGTTTATGCACCACACCCGGGGAAGAGCAAGATTCTTAAGCAGGCTCCACACCCAATGTAGAACCTGAAGCAGGCTCAATCTCAGGACCCTGAGATCATGACTTGAGCTGAAATCAGGAGTCAGCTGCTTAACTGAGTGAGCCAAACAGGCACCCCAAAGTACGTATTCTTGAACAAATTGGTTTAAAATGACTATCATGACTTTTGGGTCCTTTTCAGTTTTGTTGTTGTTGTTGAGTTTTTAAATCTTTCAAATCTTCAAAGTTGTGATAATATATTATGTATTTCTGTGTGATGTAGGCAAACAAGAAGCCAGGCCTTCCCTTTTATGAATCCTATGATAAATATGCAAAATACTTAAGTCTAGAGTTGGCTCAATTATTTGATTGTATGTGTTCTCTTGTCAATAGACATGGGCACTAGAGAGATAGAAACTGTGTCTAATTAAACTATGAATCAAAGATATCTAAAACTTGGTAGTTGCTCAATTGATACTTGTAATTTAAATACTTGACTGAGTATTTTAAAGTATCACAGTTGCTATAATTTTTTTATCAATTACATATCAGGGGCAAGATTTTATATCTCTCTGAAATGAGAAAAAGAAACCCACCCATTTCTTATTATGGATGTGTTTGACGCCAACAGAAAATGGTTCACATTGCTGTGATCTTAAACATACTCTGCAACACTAAACATGTACACAAAACAAATTCATTTTTAAGATGCTGAAACCGCAGTGCATTTGCAAAACACATGCATAATTTATACTGAAATACAAACCCTTAATGTTAAAAGAAAATGACTTTATGGCCTTTTCCTACCATATGTGTGTGTATGTGTTTACACACACACATACATCCAAAGTTGGGACACTAGTTCTCCTATTTAAATCAATTAAGAATTGCAAACAAGTTCTTTGTTGATAACAGACTGTTAGAGGTGCAGTGATCATGTGTACCAGTCATAAACTTTATAAAATATGTTACTAAATGTGTTCTTTTAGTAACTATGTTTACATCACTTGGTTAAAAATTAGAGCAAATATTCATCTGATACAATTTTGTGTGTTGGAAAAGAAAATTTAAAATGTAGCTAGTAAAAATTAAAATAAGGTATCAAAAGATTTAGATACTCAAGTAATTACCCTCAGGGTCTTCTTCCCACTAGTGAAAAATCAAATAAATCTAGACTATATTATAATTTGAATATAAATTTCAATAAAAATAAAATGCAATTTTAGTAAAAACCTATAGAACACCTTTTGTATAATCTTTGTTTTCCTAAACTATAAGGATGATAATTTAAATATACTTTGCAGATAAAATAAAATGAAGAAATCAGTTATTTTCGACTATTATGAGATTTATTTCTTTAATTTTTTCCTTATTAAATAATAATGAAAGGAAACTGTCTACCCTCTCCTACAGACACACAGCTCCTCCTAGAGCTATATTTTATATTTCAAGTTTTAGCTAGCATTTTTCCTTATAGTCTTCCAATACGTGGTCTCTTTGAAATAGCATTGAGTAAGTTTTCTCTGGTTGATAGTTTGGGATTTTGCTGATATATGTATTCATTTTTACTTATTTATTTTGCAATTTTAGATAAATGCTATACATATGGAATATGCATTTCTCAAAGTAAACACATAGATTTAGGATTAATAGTTAATATAGCTTGAGGCAAAATTATCAAAATACTTTATAAATGCTGCAGCTGAGCATTTTAATACACATCTAAAATAAGTTAAACATTATCCCAAGAGTTCACTCTCAATTAAAGCTTAAAAAGAAAGAGAGACAGAGATAACATAAATTATAAATCAGTATTGCACAAAGCATGGTATTATAATGTCATGGTTCTAAGAACAATAAAGCTTTAAATTTCCCTGCAGGCTATTCTTGCCTGTTTGGGTATGTTGTTCAAGTCATGCATTGTCTAAAGGGATATATTCACTATAAACAATGTTTTCTAAACAAATTGATGTTCTGTACCACAAGTTAGGATTTGATTACTGAAAATGTGTATATAATGCAAAGCTAATTATAAAACCCCAAAATTGAAATGTGTTTTTTTCACGGATTTAAATGATTTCCACCAAGGGAGAGGACTTTTCAATATGCAGAGAACTAGCATGATGTTTCTTCTACTAAACAACAAAATAGCTTAAGTCAAATAACACTTCCCAATCTTTTTTTTTTTCCCTAGAAATTCTCTGTGGCTTTAGAGAAATTAGAAAATAGTACTTAAGATCACATTCTACATAATGCTTATCTCTAAATGAAAATGTGCATTGCTTTGCTTTAAAAAAAATGTGGTTTATGTATAGGGATGCTGTATTTCTAATTAGTGATTCTATAATTAGCAATCTAATTTTGGCTACTTCTGGGCAATATTAAAGTGAAATTTTCATTTGCCATCTTGCTGCCAAGGGAATTTCCCAGCCATGCTAAATGACTACCATGGAGCCATAGATTGGATCAAAAACAAATGTCACAACATATTTTTCTGACAAACACAATGTCTTTAACATTTTATAAAACGATCACTAAACTTTCTCTTATTCTTTAAGGTGTTTATGTTAATATCCTGTGTGTAATGACTCCTCATTATTGCTCTTTTTTTACTAAAGAATTCATGGCTTTTCTTTTAAGGACAACTTTTGCATCCTTATGACAAGTATTTTATAAGCTAATATAAATATTTACTTATATCTCTGAGATACTGAAGTCCATTTAAAAATCTGTAGCTACTTTCTGGTGTTATAAATACTCAGTAAAATAAAGAATAAAACTGTTTAATAAATGTTACAACGTAGAACAAATTTCATAGTGTCATGCCGTTTATTGAAAAAGCAAAGGAGTTTTGGAATCTAGCACACTTGAATTTAATAAGCTCACACTCCATAACTTTATGACCTTGCTAATCTGTGCCTTCATTTTCTAATAAAATATCAATATGCTTTCTTAGGATTATTCACTATGTGGAAAAGAGTGAACTCTGTACCTAGAAAATAGTATTATTCAAAACATATAATTTTATTTTTTGAGAATAAAAGCATAATGATTCCTTAAATGTTATATGATCTGAGACCTGCAGGAGGAATGGAAAATTGTAGCAGAAAGATGAATAGAAGCAAAGACAAACTAATTGAATAGCATAGAAACAAGCAATTATAGTTTCTTAGCACATAAAGAGAGAGTAAAACATATCATAAAATGAACAAAACTAGAAACTTTCATAGTAGCCAGGTCGTGAAGAATGAGCATCTCCCTCAAAAATAAATGAATAAATGAATAAATAAATAAATAAATAGAAAATAAAGAGGGAGAGAGAGAGATCTTACATATTAACCCATATTTAATACATCAAAGAATTTAATTAGTAAGTGGCTAACATTTTGCTAGAATTCCTTTGTAGTATGTTCCTTGATTACTTGATCTGTTTATCAATTCACTCAGTGTGAAGATTAGATTTCATAAGCCAAAGATGACAACTGACAAACCAGTTAGAATGTCACTGTGATAGTACATCTGAGAGGTCCTGAGGGATGAAATTGGTCTATAATATGAAAGATGGAAGTATGGTATTTCAAAAAAATATTTAAGTAGTAGCAGTGTTTGAAAGATTCCAATATAAAATAACCCTGTCTCCTCCCTCAAGCATTCATTCATTCATTTAATGATACTCATAAAACACTTGCTATTTGACAGACCCATGTTGAGATAATTTATCTGTGAGAAGACATAGTTCTTGTCTTCAAAGATTTGACAATTTAGAAGGGTGGTGGTGGAAGCTACAACAAGTAAATGCCTTATATTTGTAAATAGGGTGAGAAAGTAAAAGCAAGATAAAGAAAGATCACAGGACATCTATATTTTATGTAGGGGGGTTGCAAAAATTATCTCAGAAAAGATAGCATTTAACCACAGACATACAAGAATTAAAGGAATAAGTCATAGTGATATCAGTGACAGGAGTGTCATTGATCAATGAGGACAATGCATTTGAATTGGGACCAAATATGTTTTTAAAAAGGTCAGCAATTAGACTAGCAGGGCTACTACTAAATGAGTATGGGTAAAAGAGATAGAACAAAAGGTAATGAAAAAGCAAGGAACCAAATAATGTGAGGATGTGTATACTATGGTAAGGACATTCATTTTGATACAGATTACAAATTTTTGTCAGGTTTTAAGACCATAGATCACTTTGATTTCCAATGGGTTGTTAATAGGCAAGGTTGGAAGCAAAGAGATCAATTAGTAGTTTATTAAAATGGTCCAAGGAAGAAAGTTTAATGGCTTGGATTAAAGCACAGGGAAAGAGATATGATGACTGTTAGAACTTAAATCTAATTCAAAGAAACCTCCCATCAGACTTAATAGATTGCTTAGACTGATGATGGGATGAGAGAGAAAAAGCAGAGTCAAGAATGAGTTTTGGGGTGCCTGGGTGGCTCAGTCGGTTAAGTACCTGTCTCCTGCCTTAGGCTCAGCTCAGGATCTCAGAGTCTTAGGAACAAGCCCTGCATTGGGCTTCCTGCTCAACGGGGAGGCTGCTTCTCCCTCTTCCTCTGCGGTTCTCCCTGCTTGTTCTCTTCTCAGATAAATAAATAAAATCTTTTTTTAAAAATGAATGAATTTTGTCCTAAGCAACTGGAATAATGGAATTCATTTGAGATAAGGAATTCTGAAGGAAAAGTTTTGATTTGTTCACTTTTTGGAAGGAAATACTTTTAAAAATTTCCTTTTGGATATAGTGTAGTTACCTACTATATATATAATATTTAGATTATATATTGTAATTATATATAAAAGTTACATATTTGTATAATATGCTGTTATATAACATAAAGTAAATAATGTCTGTCATAGTTCTGTTACAGTTAAATTATGAGTTTAGAGTTCTGGGGAGAAAACAGGGCTGGGGGTTAACATACAGGACTCAATAGATGATATTGAAAGATGGAAAACTGAGTTCTTCGAGGGAATGAATGATAAGACACAAAAAGAAGATAGAGAGTGGTCAAAGAGTCAGTTTTATTAATAAAATAATTTCAATAACAAATGCAGATCTTTTGTACAAATAATGTCTTCTCCTCTAAGGCACCTCTGAATTTGATTTATCCTTCCCTAAGTGACTGAACCTACCTTGCAAAGTATTTGTTTTAGTGTACTGAGTCCCTAACATTGCTTATTAATGGTTCTACGGGTGATTAGAACAGTATTTCCCAAACATAATTGTAAAATGGCACACTTAGAAATAATTTAAATTTATATATTTATCTTAAATAAACACAAAGTTCATCTCAGGTTTAATCAAACAGTTATTCAGTCCATGCTACAGCTTTGGCTACTCTAAAGGATAAACGTTTCAATATGTTACACACGTTTTATTTCCAATTAAGGCTAATCAGCATGCCTAGATGCCTCAAAATATCATTTGAAAAACTGCAGAATGTGTGGCCTTTTAGATGTTACCCTGGGCAAAACATCCCTTCCTACTAAAAATATTATTTTTACAGTCATTATATTTTAAATTTACCAGATAAAATTTGCCATTGGCATTTACTCATCTACAATATTTATTTTCAAATGTCCCGTATCCAAAACAGATTTTTTTGACTATTAGCAAAAACCACACATATCATTTGACCATTCAAATAACATTCATTATATAACTAATGGAAACCAGTATAACTGCTTTAATAAAGGCTATTGATTCCAGGCTGACTAACCTCAAATGGAACGTATTGATACTGCAGTTTAAAACATGTTGTGGATATGGTCATCTGCTGGCAAATTAGGAAGTCTCTACTTCTCTGTTGGCTTATTTTGCTAACACTACCCTTCAGGCAATTATGAAAATCTAACTGTAATGTGTGCATATCAGTGACCTCTCGATTGGACTCTGAGCCCCTAGATGATGAGTATTTTACTTCCCCGATGTTCACTTCTCCCTTGTCTACTCTGTGACCTAAATCTAAAGTGCACACTAATCATATAAAAAATATGTTTTAAATAAAATATTAGATCTTGTGGTGGGTATGTAAATGGATGTTAGAGTTTGAAAGCAGGAATGATGTGTTATAATATTCACTAAATTCTGATATTTACTCTTCAACTAAAATCTTCAGAATTTTCTGAATCTGCTTTTTAGTGACAAACTATCCTAAAGATGATGGAGATACTGTAATATGTTTTGAATGTTAAACTTTGAGATGAGTTACAATCAGCAATATTAAAAGGATGGATCTCCAACTATGCTTGTGTCTTTCACAATATTTTACTACATGTAAATATATGTAAATTAGTCCATGAAATTTTGGGGGGATATCCCAGTTTAAACAGTTGTCCTTCTGTATCTGATTGTTATCGATACAAACGTGACTGTGATTAAGGATATTTTTATTTTCAGGAATTTGAAAAAAAAATGTGACAGAGGTCATAAATATCTGCCTATGTTCAGGGGCTTTTATGTCACTGGAAGTAAGCAAGATGCCTACAGTAGAGCATAGTGCTTTCAAAGCACTTTCTTTTTACTGGTTTGCCCCCCCTTGCTTTGTTGTTCCCTGAAGTTATAAAAGCAGTGTGATCCCTGTGGTAGTCACCATCAGTGACCTGTTCTTTGCATTCAGGAAACCCACAGTAGCAAAATATTTATATCTTATAGAAAGATCATTAAACTATTGACCACAAAATAGGAACCATGGCTCCTAAGGGGAAAATGGCTGCAGATTTTGGAACAGGGTCAAAACATGTTTCCTGAAACATTTGATTCTGAGCAGCTAGCTTGGCAAAAAGGTCTTTGGAAGAGGCTAGGGGTGGAGTAAAATGATCTAACATTTTAATGGGAGAGGAGACAAGATCTATTATAGAACTGCCTATTCCAACAGAATAAAAAACTATTGCAAATGAAAGCACATAGAAGTTCATACAATGATACCTGAATTTTCCTTTCAGGCTACTGGAAGGAAGAAATGAAGTAAGGATTTTGGCTAAATTTTCAAATAATTGTTTTGATTACATTTGGTTTTTAATTTTTACTAAGAATATGAAAACACTTGGAGATACTGTGTGCATTCTGCCTTTCAATTCTCTGATTTTCCTCTGGAGAAAGATTATGGGGGTTTTTTTGCCCTTTTAGGTGCTATGCTCAGATAACGCTAATAGAATGCACCACTTGCATGGGTATAATTTGAGCCAATTCAAGATTTCTGGAATGAGGTTCAAGAAAAAAAGGAGTACATCACAACCCCTCTGTCCCATATGGTTTTGTATCTATGTATTCATATATATTTCATTGTGAATTAATCACTTTCCTCCAAATTTTCCTGAATCTGTTAGTACAAAAGCTACTTAGATTTAACCTGGATGTGTATCCATGAACCTTCCTTAAAATTCACCTACACACATATTTGTGAAGCTGTCTTCAGCCCATGCCCCTACTGTCATCCAAGAGACTGAAGAATCCTTACTTAAGATACTGCAACCACCACCACATGGCCCTCTGCCTCTACTTTCTCAGCACTCTCATTCACCCCTAGAGAATCTTCCACATTACTGTTCTAAGGCAATGACTATTAAGTTTCTACAGCATAAACTTTTCTTATTTTATCTGCTTTCTTCCAAATATAGTCCAAACCATCAAATTAAGAAAAAAATACAAGACATCGGTGACCAATAGCTTGACAAACTGACTGTGGAGGTTGAGGTGGGAGTGTGGGGAGACTGACTTGTAAGTATTGTCTTTCTCTCTACTGTAAGGTCATCTCCCATTGTTACCCATGTGACACTACTGAACATGGACTTGTTGCTGATAGATGTGCACAACCAGTACTTGTGAGCAAGTATAAGCTGGCTCCAGTCAGCAGTTTCTGTTTCTTTGGCATACTTGAGAATCTCAGCTGTAGTGACTTCTCTTTTTCTAAATATAAATTGCCTTCTATTTAATGAGGCATCCTTCAAAGTTTGAATAAAGCATTCGTCAGATTTGGATTCCAACTAAAATCTTTATGCCTTTGTGATCTGGAAACAATAAATCAAAAAGTAAAACAGACCATATCTAATCTAAACCCTCATTTCAGAGACCATATATGGTAAATGACTTAGGCAGCTATAATATTTAAGAAAAACCCAGAAAGGAGGCTTTTTAACCATAGTGCTCTATAGTAGATGCTATTGATCCAGCTGCCCAGATTTCAAGCATCTACTTATAAATTTACACAGGAAACATTTTAAGCTCATGTTTCTGTCATTCAAAAGAAATATATACTGGGGCGCCTGGGTGGCTCGGTGGGTTAAAGCCTCTGCCTTTGGATCAGGTCATGATCCCAGGGTCTTGGGATCGAGTCCCGCTTTGGGCTCTGTGCTCAGCAGGGAGCCTGCTTCCCCCTCTCTCTCTGCCTGCCTCTCTGCCTACTTGTGATCTCTGTCTGTCAAATAAGTAAATAAATAATCTTTAAAAAAAAAAGAAATATATACTTATATGCTCTTCATATAGTTTAGTAAAAACTGAAGTCTAACTTTATTATTGAACTACAAGTGTGTCCAGTTATTACTGTGCAGTGAAAAACAACTTTCAGAATGTAGACCTTGTGGTATAGAGTGGATAACTGATGTCAGTACTCTTGTTTTCTCTTACCCAAGCAGACTTGAGCATGGTCGTCTAATATTTGCAATGTCATGGGGATATTCTAATAGAAGTTCTTGATAAAATCTCCACACTAAGGCTGTGTACCAGCTCAGCTTGTATAACGGTTAAAATATTGAGTATGTGGGTAACCCTAAAGAGTGTTATATTATTGCTCTTTGGGAATAGAGCCCTTAGCATATTATGTATATGGAGTAGGTTTGATTGAAAAGGTATCCCTATAGGTTAGACAATTACATTATCTAGTGGATGGAAATATCACCATATATCACATAAAAATCCTACTTGAGTTCAGAGCTTTTTACTGGTGTTATGTCTGTCTGTGACTTAATCGTCTGCTAAATATTAGGGGAAATACTCTATTACTTCCTTCCTTTCTTTGTTTCTTCTGAAGGTTTTTTTTTTTTTAATTGAGATTTATATTTCAAAAAAACAGGTTTGTGGACCTTAAATACAAGCCTGCTTAAGCTACTTATATACTTTTTAAAGACTTTATCTTTTTAAAAAATATTTGTAACCAGACAAATCTTTTTTTTTTTTTTAAGATTTTATTTATTTATTTGACAGACAGAGATCACATGTAGGAAGAGAGGCAGGCAGAGAGAGAGAGGAGGAACCAGGCTCCTCATGGAGCAGAGAACCTGACACAGGGCTCAATCCCAGGACCCCGGGATCATGACCCGAGCCGAAGGCAGAGGCCTTAACCCACTGAGCCACCCAGGCACCCCAAAGATTTTATCTTTATTTATTTGAAACAGGCACAGTGAGAGAGGGAACTCAAGGAGGGGGAGTGGGAGATGGAGATGCAGGCTTCCCGCTGAGCAGGGAGCTTGATGTGGGACAGGATCCCAGGACCCAGGATCATGACCTGAGACGAAGGCAGAGATTTAATGACTAAGCCACCCAGGCACCCCAAGTTACGAATATAATGAATAGACCCATCAAGTTAAGTAACAAAAACACATGACACATACAATGAAGGTAAAGAGATTAACTTTGGAGTCATGCAATGTTTGGCTCATTCTCTGAGTTTGTTTGTTTTTTTTCCAAAAAGGAATAATATATTAGTATATTGGGATATGTCAAAAATGATTGCATTTGTGAGTATTTCACATGCTTCTGAAAAAGATGAATTCTGATGTTTTGAGTGGGGTAGAATTTTCTAAAAATATTGATAAAATCCAGATGATTGATGGAATTCATTTGTTCTACATCCTTATCAATTTTTTGTTTAATAGTTCAATGTATTATTGACAGACAAATATTGAATATCTGTAACTGTAGATTTAACTAAATCTCCTTTCAGTTTTGTCAGTATCTGAAACTCTGTTTCTAGGCATATAAATATTTAGAATTGTTGTGTCTTCTGGATGAATATGCAATGCCCCCCTTATCCCTGGTAATGTCATTTGCTCTTATTCTACTTTGGTATTAATATAGCCAATTTTGTTTTGTTAGTGTTTGCATGGTACATCTTTATTCTGTTTTTTATTTTTAAAGACCAATATCAATATTTGAAATAAATTTGTTTCTTATATAAATGTATAGTTTGGTGATTGTTCATCTATTTGACAGTATTTTTTTAGAGGTGCACTTAGACTATTTACATTTCTATTATTTATATATAATGTAATTATTGAATTGTTTGGAATTCGTTCTGTAATTTTCATATTTATTTTTTGTTTGTTTCCTTTGTTAATACCTTCCCCCTTTACCCACTTATTTTTGTGTCTTTTGGTTTTTTTTTAGCAACACACTTTAAAGTAGGTAATATGATTTTGACTGAATTCCTATAATTTTTTTCCGTAGCTACTTTAGAGATTACAACATACATACTCAAGTATCACAGTCTAGTTACAACCAACATTTTACCATTTCAAGAGAAATATAGAAAACTTAGCATCAACCCTATACATTACAGTTTTCTTTTTTTATTATGTTCAGTTAGCCAAAATATAGTATATCATTAGTTTTTGATGTAGTGTCCAGTAATTCATTAGTTGCATACACTATTCTTTTATATTACAGCTATATGCATTGAAAACCAAGTCAATCGGTACTATAATTTTTATTTTCATATATCAAATAAAATATTTAAAACTCAGAATAATCAATTACACATATCTAAAATTTACCATTTCCATTGTTCTTCCTTCATCACCAGGGCTCTACATCTCTATCTGACCTTATTTCCCTTCAGTCTGAAAAAAAAACTTTAGTAGCAATCCTTTTAAAGCAGATTTGTTAGTAATTAATTATCTTAGATTATCTCAGAAAATGTCTCTATTTTACTTTCATTCTTTATATATATATATATATTTTTTTTTTAATTTATATAAAAGAGAGCAGGAGAGTGCAGGCAGAGGGAGAGGCAGAGGGAGCAGCAGAAGCAGGCTCCCCACTGAGCAGGGAGCCCAATGTGGGGCTGGATTCCAGGACCCTGGGATCATGACCTGAGCCTGAATGCTGTCTCTTAACCAACTGAGCCACCCATTTTACCTTTATGCTTAAAGAATATCTCTATTGGATGTTAATTTTTTTGCCAACACTTTAAAAAACGTGTCCCATTTTCTTCTGTCTTCCATAGTTTCGAATTAGAAATATACAATGATTCAAATTATTGTTCCCTTTCAAGTTGTGTTATTTTACTCCAGAAACTTTCAGGATTTTTTTTTTTTTAATTTCTGTCTTAGTTTTCAGCATATTTATTATTCTGTATCCAGTCATGTTGTTCTTTGTATTTATCTTGTTTGAGATACTCTGAGCTTCTTGATCTTGTTACTATGTCTTTTGCTAAACTTAGGACATTTTTAGCCGTTAATTTTTTAAGTATTTTGTAAGCACCACATTCTCTTGCTTTTTATACTGAAAGTCATATTACATGAATATTTAGTCTTTTGCTAATTACTATAGATTGATGAGGATATTTTTTCTTCTATCATTTCCCTTCTGCCACTGAATCTATCCATGCATCTTTCATTTCATTCACTGTATATTTTATATGTAATATTTGCACTCAATTCTCTTTTGTATATTTCATTTATTTGCTGGGACATTCTCCTTTTTTTATTTTTTATTTTTTTCCATTCAATTCAAGAGCAGACCCAGGAGTTCACAGACAACTTCAGGGGACAATTTTCCACACACTTCCCTCTCTGCATTAATAATTTCAGGTTCTGGGGATCCTCTACCCTTCCTTTTTTTTTGTCTAAAAATCTGGGCTTTAGTGACTGGACTCTCTAGAACATTTCAGTGATAATATCCATCTCCATGGCTGAGGACTAGAATTTGAGAGAAAGCAAAAACAACAGTAGTTTACCCCAACCTTGTTGTAGACCATGGCTTCACCAAATCAGAAAGGAAATGTATCCTTTCTCAGAGTTTTGGCGCTTGTGGTCTCTCATGGCCTCTGTGATTTTGCCCACCCTGTGGTTCGTTCATTCATTCATTCATTCATTCAGTTTTTATTTAAACTGGAAAAGCAGTGGACACAGAAATGGTAACTTGCCATTGGTTCAGTGTTGTCTGGAATTCTTCTCCAATCAGTCTGCTACACTTTATGTTTCCATGTTCTGAAATAGCTAGTAAATTCATTTATGGTAGGTTTTAGAGTTTCTTTCAGTGGGGAGACAAAGTAAAATATGCCTACTCCATCTCTCTGGAACCAAAACACAAAATTGCTTGTGCTTTGAGCACAAAGTGTATATACTTTATACGTTCCTTTGAGGGAAAACATAGATGATAAAGTATTTTGTTAAAACATCATTGGATATCACCATTTCTCCAACTCCATATGATAAAACAGATAATCATATTTGATAATGTGTGTATTTATCATGTGGACTGTGCAATTTCATGGAGCTAATACATGACTATATCAGTAAGACTTAAAAGAATATCCTGGTCAAACCCCAGGAATTATAGCAAAGGAATGGCCATAATATAATAGCTAACCTTTTAACTTGAGTTAACTCCCACACTCCATTATACTTCTAATTGGAATGTCTAGGTGGGGCAGTCAGTTAAGAATCCAACCTTTGGTTTTGGCTCAGGTCATGGTCTCAGGGTGGTGAGACTGAGCCATGTGTGGGACTCACGCTCAGTGTGGAGTCTGCTTGGGATTCTTTCCATCTTCCTCTCCCTACCTCTCTGCTGCTCTTCCAGCTTGCACTGGTACTCACTCTAAAAATAAATAATAAATAAATAAAATCTTACAAAAATATAATGTCTTTATCATCATTGTTTTAGGAGTATACATATTCTTAGTATATGCATTTATGCAAATTTTCAAGCCTCTTTGAATAATTAAGAAAATTTCTCATCAGTTTAATGCTTGATTTCAAATAGAATGTCCAATGAAAACATAAAATAATGCACCTTTGTTTTCTATAGATTTAAAATTTATTCCTATAGGAGGGGAAAATATGGACTTTCTCTTCGATCAACTTCAAAACTTTTAGTCACATATTCCCCGTGTATACAAATATAAAATAAATAATTGACATTGTCTCTCTCTTTTTACAATAAACACTCTATCCCAGGTCCATAGCCATGCAAAGACCACCAATAGAACCACAACTAAGTGTTTACTAAATAAATTTGTAATAAAATGCATAAAAGCTGGTATTCAAAAATTTCTAGTAATTTTGGAACTTTAAAAACATACATTTATAGTAAAATGTCCTATTTTACATATAGATTTTAAGCAGAAAAAGCCAAGACTACTTATAGTTTGTATTTTTTTAAAAATAAGTATATTTAGGTTATGCAAGTTTTCTTGTAATTTACAAAGCAATGTATGTGGTTTAGGTCAAAATAAGTTTTTCTATGTTTAGTTATAAACATAGAAAATTTTTCTAAATTTTATTTTATATTTATTTTATAAATTTATTTTATATTTTTATTTTACATTTACTTTATAAATATTTATTAACTAATGCATTAATTAATTATAAATAAAATTTATTTTATAATTATTTTATATTTATATTTATTTTATGAATATATAAATTTATTTTATATTAAATGTTACATAATAAAACATTTTATTACATGTTTCTAGATTTATTTACAAAATTATGTCTGAAAGAACATTTGAGCTTTATGTTGATAATATTAATATAATTTTAACAACAAATTACTCCTATTTTGTCATATTCTTTGTGATATATTTCATTTCTCTTAGAGTATTTTCATATCATTACAGTTATTTGCAATCAATTTAAGTCTTTCTTCATTTGATCAAATCCATCAATTTTTAGTATAAAACCAACTCCCTTGGGGTATACAATATGATGAGCAGCTCAAATTTAGAACCATAATGAGCAAATTCCCACTGAACTATTTTTGTATAATTCTATAACTTTTTCTTGATTAATATCTCCCTGATATTAAAACTCTATTATTTTGGAATTTTAAAAATGAGTTTGAAATAAAACACTGAAGGCTGTATTGAGGAGTGTTCTTTTCCTGACATCAGAGTGATCCTGATGATCTATTAGGACTTTTCTATGCTTCTTTTTTAAAATATTGCTTGGGGCAAGTGAGATGAGTTTAAATTCATCCCCCTGAGTAGCTAAGCAGAAAGGATTAATATAGGATATGTTCTTGCATTTATAAGAGCTAAACTAGGTTGTTTAGAATCAGAACACAGAAATTATAAAGGTAGATATAGCAATGACTTAACAGATTATCACCCAATTTTAAGGAGGCAGAGAAAAAATATGTCCTCTAGCAATTTTATCCATTCAAATATAATTGGAATGTTATGAAATAGATCCATAAGCAGACTTCACATCAGTAATTAGTTTCTCTGTTTTCAGAATAATTGATGGGAGGAGCTGTTGTTATATTATGTTGTCTATGTTGCCTAAACATATATAAAATTTTCTTCCAATAAAATTCGATCCTTTGTGGTAGATGCTGTGATCAAAAATAAAACAAAGGGGCTGTCCTTCAGGTTCATTTGCCTTATTCCACTTTTGTAAATGAGAGCTACTTAAATGTACAAAAGAATCACAATTTCCTGTAGGGTGATTCTAGTTTTAGCTGCAGCAGCAGAATTGCCTTTTTAAAGCTTATCCTTTGTTTCCCTGGGCGAGCTTTATTATTCCCCTTTATAGATGACTTGATCTTAAAAATATGGAGATATAAATTAAATGCTGACCAAAAAGTGGCCAAAGCATTTTAAATGCTTTCACTTACTGAGTTTTAAATTCTACTTAATTAAATTGTAATTATCAAAAGCATTTTATATCTCTTGTTAATCTTTATTTATCTATAAACTGATAATTTGAATAAAAAGCTGAAATTAAATCTAATCTGTGTTCTAGAGATTCCTGTTTCTTTATATTTAGAACTCTGACTAAACTGAATTTCTTCTAATAGAATATTCAGTTTGGTGGCGTTTAAAATAAGACATTGTCATAAATATTTATTTATTTCAAATTGCCAAAATGCCTTCGGAATATTCTTTGTAGAGATTTTAAAAATACACAGCTGAATATCAAATAATATTTTTGCTAATGTGTCCAACATATGTGGTTAAGCCTTGTAGCTCTCTTCTCAGTTTCTCTTAGTTGTTGAAGTTATGAAGAGATCCCCAAATATTGAACTTACTATTATTTGATCCATTGACAATGTGGAAAAGAAATGTCTATATGACTGATTTTTTAAAAGGAATCAAAATATTTGATGAAATGAAATTAAATAAGTTTCCCCTCTTAAGTTCAAAGAGATGTTGAGATAGTTGAGCTTACCTAGTTCAAATAGCCAGAAAGAGTGAAAATCAAGTAGCACTAAAGCACCTGAAGCAAAGTTGGTTGATCAAAAGTTGTGACTTCCTTTGTTTTTAAAATGTGTTCTAATATTTTAAAAATAATGTGTTGAGGATATGTTGAGGATGCCTCAGGACATCTTAGGATAGAATTGGGGGTAGGCAGGTGAAGGTGACAAATAAAGGGAAATATTGTCTCAATATTAGAAAGTATTTTCTAACAACTAATTTCCCTTCATATGTGGAATGCATCACTATTAGTGACATTATATAAGGGTTTCAGAATTGGGCGAAAATCAAATTAAAATGATCTCTGAGGACATCTGAAACTCTAATCATCTATGACTTGAATATGTCCATTCTATACTTAATTAGCTTCAGCACATTTTTTTTAATTGGCTTCATTTTGTTCTTAAAGTTCAAAGAAGATAAAAGGGAAAAAGACTACAACTATATGTCATTGTCATTGTTTCATTTGGGAAGAAAAAGAATTCTAATTAGTAATGAAAAAAAGCCAAAAGTTTAAAAGGTATGAACATCATTTTTTCATGAAAATTATTCATGCAAATTATTGTTGCTTATAAATTAGATAGCAGTCTCTCATAAATACTACTTTATGTGTACAATCATCAACAAACCCAAACAATTGTGTTTAATTAGTATTCCCAATGTTTTTCTAAATTTGGATTCTGTTGGAATGTCACTTTTTAAATATGTTCATTGGTTATATTATATTATTAATGATAGTGATTTATTGTATTTTAATACCTGAAAAAAAAAGAGAAAATGAACTATTCCTTTGTAGCTCTGAAATATATAAAAATTTGAATGAGTATAACAATGTTTTTATCCATTGTTTTTGGGAATGTATACCAAAGCTCTAATTTATACATTCTTGGTGAGAGTTTAAGTTTCTACTGTTGATTAAAGAATAGGCTAATGATACGTATTATCTTAAAAAGTTGGAACTGCTTGACTCTTGAGGATCTTATCTCAGGAAATTGGTTGTGGATGATCACACAGAAATATGTGAAGTAGTTGCTATTTCAGCATGTTTATAGTATTGACAATAAATTATATTTATACAAACAATAGTGCTGTATGATCTCTAAACATACACTAGCTAATTGAAAATTCATTATAGCCATATACTGTTAGCTACTTATAACATTTGTATCTTTCAGATGTAGAGATAGAGACACCAAGGTATAATATAACTTGTCCAGAATTATAAACATAATAACTAGATAGATGAAGATTTATAGCAAAGAAAAGGTTTATATTAATTCCTAATTTCTGGCTCTTGATATCCATATAAAACTGTATCTGAGTGATTGAAGCATATTCATTCAATAATGAGATACGATGCACCAATTAAAAGAGGTTCTGAGTAGAATGTTTAAAACTGACCAAAGTAATTGGTTAAAAATATTTTATATCCCTGGGGCACCTGGAAAACAGTTGGTTAAGTGCCAACCTTGATTTTAGCTCAGGTCATGATCCTGTGACAGAGCCAGGCATGGGACCCTGTGCTCAGTGGGAGGTGTGCTTGGGGATTATCTCTCTCTCCCTCTCCCTTTCCTTCTCCCCCAACTTGTGTGCATGCTCTCTTTCTCTAAAATAAATAAATATTTTATTTTTTTTAAAGATTTTATTTATTTATTTGACAGATAGAGATCACAAGTAGGCAGAGAGGCAGGCAGAGAGAGAGAAGAGGAAGCAGGCTCCCTGCTGAGCAGAGAGCCCAACGCGGGGCTCAATCCCAGGACCCTGGGATCATGACCTAAGCCAAAGGCAGAGGTTTTAACCCACTGAGCCACCCAGGTGCCCAATAAATAAATATTTTAAAAAATATATTTTATATCCTAAGTATAGCCTTAATTATCTCCAATGTATTAAATAAAATAATCTTTTAAACATTGTTTCTTATAATTAGGCAATATTTGTCCTTATAATTAACAGTTATGGAAACTGAGACACAGAAAGGTAAATAAACTTGAAGAAGTTCATTCAGGTAGTTAGAGAAGATAGGTTTAAACCTAGGCCCTTCTGGTAGTTCCAAACTGTTGGCGACAAATTATTTCAGCTTTTATTTTTGCCTGAGATTACCTTATTTTACATGAATTTTCCAGGAAAATATAGATTGAATGTAGGTTTTTAGTATCTGTAGTAGCAGGCTTTTCAAATCATTTTATTCTTTTCAAATTTTCTGACTCCCTGATTCTGTTAAAGTTTTCCTATAAGTCTGATGTTCTTTGAAGGTAAAATGTCTTCTGCCCCCTCAAGGTGTTTTGAAAAATTGCTTTTCGTTTTCCATTTCAGAGGTTTGATTATGATATAGTCCATTGTTTCTTTCCTTGCATTTCTCCCACTTTGAGTCCACTTAGCTTCTTAAATCTATGTGTTGCCCTTTTAAAAAATTCTTGGTTATTTTCTTTCCTGCTACATTTCCTCTTTCTCCTCCCTGGAACTCTACTTACACCTATTTTAGACCTTAACTATATTCATTATGTGGAATAGACTGCTTTCCCAAGCCCCCCCACCCCCACCCTTTTATTTTCTCTCCTTCCAGCTGGAGCATTTTACATTGACCTGATTGTTAGTTAACTAGCTATATTTTACAATGCCCATTTTGTTATTAAACCTATCCAAAGACATTTTTGTTTGCTTGTTTGTTTTGTTTTATTTATTTGAGAGGGAGAGAGAGACAGAGAGAGAGTAAGCAAGAGTGTAAGAGCAAGGGGAAGAGAAGCAGACTTCCCACTGAGCAGGGAGCCCTATGTAGGACTCAATCCCAGGATGCTAGGATCATGACCTGAGCCTACTTCAATCAGAGAAAATGTCTTGAGTGGAAAAAAAGACTGTGTGTTTGAGAGAGATCCCATTTCTTAGGAGTAAATATTTCTTCTAAATATTATAAGACAATAGAACATTCATTTTCCCTTACAGAAGTTGTTAACATGTTGCTTAGCAAAAGAATTTAGTGAATGGACCATGGGATTAATCCAATCATGAACTTAGGGCTCCTGAATTTTCAATATTGTTCTGCTAGAACTGCATAAATATCCAAATCTTTGCTTGATTCTCTTTCCCCAGGAAAGTACCTCTGTATGGGTTACCTATACTCAGTCATCATCCATGTGCAGAGCTAACAAATATTTCCTATGAAGAAAAAATTCACTGATCAACTGTCACCATATAAAGGCTGTTTCTCTGGAATTTTAGATTATTTAATTTTTTTCTTCCAGAACTGTTTTATTTCTCTAAAACAAAGTATTTTTTTCCATTTATCTAGTTACCCCCCTTTTTTTCATTTTTAATTATTGAAAAGGAAACGTATCCTGCTGTGGTTGATAATATCCTACTCAGAAGTAAGTCTCATTATTATTTATTTTCTATAATTATGTTCTTAATTTCTAGAAATATTACTTTCTCTTTTTAATAATCTGCTGGTTGTTATTCAGATTTTGCCAACTTCACTAAATCTTTTTCTATATTATATTTTTTCATGGAAACTTTGTAAGAATAATTATTTTTTTTTAAGATTTTATTTATTTATTTGACAGAGAGAAATCACAAGCAGGCAGAGAGGCAGGCAGAGAGAGGAGGAAGCAGGCTCCCTGCTGAGCAGAAAGCCCGATGCGGGGCTCGAACCCAGGACCTGGGATCATGACCTGAGCCGAAGGCAGCGGCTTAACCCACTGAGCCACCCAGGCGCCCCAAGAATAATTATTTTTATATTACATCCAACATCATGTTATAAGGAAACCAGTTTTCCCCTGAATTTTCTGTTGATTATCACAAATCATGCCTTGTTTCCTTTTGTGCTTATTGATTATTCTTTCTTTGAGCTGTTCATGTTCCTTTGGCAATACTTAGGAGTTTTTTTCTGAGGACTACAGTAAAGTTGCATTCCTCTAAAAAAGATTTTTTTACTAGCTTAGGATCACTTTAAATATTTTTATTGGCCAATGTTTTCAAATATCTAAGGTAATGTAAATTACATCTACAAAGACATACGAATGCCAGCTTTGGTTTAAAACTTCTCTGGAACAACTCCATCTCATTTATACTTCATGACACCAAAGCAAACTTTGTTGCAGTCCTTTGAGATGGGGATGGAGCCATTGTGGATTCCAATCTTATGGGCAAGAGTTTCAATTAGACTTTTCCCATGCACTGGCCTAAAATTTTGCCTACCCTTCAATGAAAACTGAGTCTACAAAAACCAATGTTTGTCTTTTTTGCTCAATGCCACAGTGGAAAATGAGTTTTTACTTTATGGATTTTGCATAATATATGTTTATATGTTTGGGAAACTTAGAAGTGAATCTGGTTTGGGTAACACCTTAAAGCTGTATCTAAATTCTCCTCTTAAGTCAGCTGCTACAAAATTGTAGCATGCGTAGCATCCATCTCAGTAAGTTTTAGGATTTTATCTTGAGCCCCAAGTCCTCTTTCTTGTATGAGGACTTTGCTGGACATTGGAATACCTACATAAAACCCATTCATTTAAAACATATATCAAAACACTTACTCTGTTCCACATACTCAGGATGTGGGATTAAGCAGAATAGGCAAAATCACTGGCCACGTGAAGTTTTCATTTCAATGAGCGAGATGTAAAATAGTAAGATAATTACATGAAATGACAGTTGATGTTAAGTGACAAGAAGAAAAATAAAGCTCAAAGGTCATAGAAAGAGTGATGCTTGCATTTACACTTGGATTTCTAAGGAGGCATCTCTGAATGAATATGCCTAATAAATGTATAGATTTTTATTATAACTAGTTCTTTCCCAAGTAATTTCAGTAATAAAAGCAGCACCCTCAAAACCACTTGAGCCACAAAGTAAAAATCATTTTCTCATTTTCTTCATCCCACAAATGCAGTCTACCAGTAAGTTATTAAGGGTTTAAATTCAAAAATATTATTTTCATCATTTTTTGCCCACATTAACAAAGTCTTCTTTGAAGTCAAATTCAGCAGTCACCTAATTTATAACCACCTCTTAACATCTGTCTGAGAATAATTAATATTCTATGGTATAATCAGAAGGATCTTTTCTCAAGTTGAATCAAGTACTGCCACATTTAGCCTAACAAATTTCAGTTACTTATATTTTACCCAGAATAAAGAGAAAAACTTACCAGAGGAAACTAGATTCCATGGTGTGATTCTCTTCTATCTCTCTAGAATTATTTCCTCCTCTTGACCCCTCTTCCACTTCCCTGTATTATTTTCTCCTTCTGAAGTGCTCAGAATTCTGGCCTGAAAATGCTGTTTCTGTGCATCAGAAACCTTTCTTTTGGATATATGCACTGATTGGCTCCTGAAGAGTGTTCAGCTGAGACTGAGCCACCCAGGTGCCCCTAGAACTTTGATTTTCAATGGGAACAATACAAATTCTAAATACTGTATCATGTTCAGATTTTTGAAGCCCATGACTACAGTAAGACTAAACAGTTAGATCAATATGCAGATAAGGACCATTTGTACATAGAAACTGTACTTAGAACAGTCTTAGAACTTTACTTAGAACCTGTGACTCATAACTTTTCTCTAAAACATGCTTAATCTTATGGGAAAATATGTTTCACATTTGTCTCTCCAACTTTTAAGGTTTTCATTTTTTGTTCTCTTGAAAAATATATTAATTGTTTAACCCAGTAGGAGTAGACAAATATGTGGACATTTCAACTGTGCAAACATCCTTTATATAAATATAAAAATGAAATACTCAGGGGCATCTGGGTGGCTCAGTCCTTAAGTATCTGCCTTTGGCCCTGGTCATGATCCCAGGGTTCTGGGATCGAGCCCCGCATAGGGCTCCCTTCTCAGTGGGAAGCCAGCTTCTCCTTCTCCTTTTCCCAGGTTTGTGTTCCCTCTCTCACTGTCTCTCTGTCAAATAAATAAAGACTATTTTTAAAAAATTAAATGCTCAAATATAAGGAATGGTTTATAAAATTTGTTGTATTGACTAGGAAGGTTAATAAAGGCATAATAGTGAAAATAATTTTCCCTAATTTTTTCTGCATACATTCATTTTAGTTTTGAAAAATTCTGATAAAAAAACTAAAAATGGAGAAATAATGTAATTAGTAAAGATCTTCCCAGGTAAAATTTCTTTTAAGTTTGCCATCATTCATTGCTATCATTATAACCTTCTCCAGGATTTTTAAAGATCTAACAAATTTTTAAATCTATATTTAAACATCTAATAGTTTACAAAATCACATATGTATCTATTAATATTGTTCTTAAAACTTTTAATAACTCTTCATCAGCTGATATCTTGAGTTTAGATGCCAAAAGGGAGATGATAGCAACACATCCTTCTACCAATGTTTGTCACTTAAATCCTGCAGGATAAGGATTTATAGTTCATGGTAGCTTATTTCAACATAAATTAGCAAATGTAAAGTATTTGCTGTATGTAAAAATAGAAGTAATACAGTGATCAGAATTTTTACAATTTCTTTGTAAACTTGGCAAAGATTTAGTTTTCTTTATTACCTCAGTTCATATTCCTGTGAAAATATATAGCAAAAGAAACTCTGTGATGCTCCCTAGACAAAATAAATTCTATATAGACATATTCTGTCCATATTAGTTATCACATCTGCAAATATACCTTGATTACACTCATATAAAATGCCACACTTCAAAAAATTCTAATGAACCTAATTCTAATACACTATATTTTCTGTAAACATCTTGGCTGTTTACATTACATTATTACAAATTACATATTTACAATATTACAAATTACATATTACAAATATCTAGTAATTACTAGATAATTACATGGATAATAGTGGGTCATATTCCTTTCAACATTTAGCAAGAATTTTCTTTTTTTAAAATCGCATCATGTTAGTCACTATACAGTACGTCATTAGTTTTTGATGTAGTATTCCAAGATTCATTGTTTGCATATAATACCCAGTGGTCCATGCAATGTGTGCCCTCCTTAATCTCCATCACCAGGCTCACCCATGCCCCCATCCCCCTCCCCTCTATAACCCTCAGTTTGGGGGTGCCTGGGTGGCTCAGCGGGTTAAAGCCTCTCCCTTCGGTTCAGGTCATGATCCCAGGGTCCTGGGATTGAGTCCCACATCAGGCTCTCTGCTCAGCAGTGAGCCTGCTTCCTCCTCTCTCTCTGCCTGCTTGTGATCTCAGTCTGTCAAATAAATAAATAAAATCTTAAAAAAAAATAAAAAATAAAACCCTCAGTTTGTTTCCTAGAGTCCATAGTCTCTCATGGTTTGTCACCCCCTTCGATTTTTCCTACATCATTTTTCCCTTCTCCTAATGTTATCCATGCTATTCCTTATGTTCCACAAATAAGTGAAAACATATGATAATTGGCTTCCTCTGCTTGACTTATTTCACTTAGCATAATCTCCCCCAGTCTCACCCATGTAGATGCAAAACTTGGATATTCATCCTTTTTGAGGGCTGAGTAACATTCCATTGTGTATATGGACCACATATTCTTTATCCATTCATCTGTTGAAGGGCATCTTGGCTATCTCTACAGTTTGACTATTGTGGACATTGTTGCTATGAACATTGGGGTGCATATGGCACTTCTTTTCATTGTATCTGTATCGTTGGGGTATATACCCAGTAGTGCAATTGCTGGATCATATGATAGCTCTATTTTTAATTTTTTGAAGAAATCTCCACACTGTTTTCCAAAGTGGCTGCACCAACTTGCATTCCCAACAACAGTGTAAGAGGGTTCTCCTTTCTCCACAACTTCTCCAACATTTGTTCTTTCTTGCCATGTTGATTTTTGCTATTCTAACTGGTATAAGGTGGTATCTCAGTGGGGTTTTGATTTGAATTTCTCTGATGGCTAATGACGAGGAACATTTTTTAATCTGTTAGCCATTTGTATGTCTTCTTTGGAGAAGTGTCTGTTCATGTCTCCTGCCCATTTTTTATCTTGAGTATCTGTTTTTTGGGTGTTGAGTTAGAGAAGTTCTTTACAGATCTTGGATATCAGCCCTTTGTCTGTAGTGTCATTTGCAAATACCTTCTTCTCTCATCCTGTGGGTTGCCTCTTTGTTTTGTTGACTGTTTCCTTTGTTGTGCAGAAGCTTTTTATCTTGATGAAATCCCAAAAGTTCATTTTTGCTTTTGTTTCCTTTGCCTCTGGAGAAGTGTCTTGAAAGAAGTTGCTGTGGCCAATGTTGAAGAGGTTACTGCCTATGTTCTCCTCTAGGATTTTGATGGATTCCTGTCTCACATAGAGGTCTTTTATCCATTTCAAATTTATCTTTGTGTATGGTGTAAGAGAATAGTCGAGTTTCATTCTTCTGTATATAGCTGTCCAATTTTCCCAGCACTGTTTGTTGAGGAGACTGTCTTCTTCCATTGGATACTTTTTCTGCTTTGTTGAAGATTAGTTGATAATAGAGTTGAAAGTCCATATCTGGGCTCTCTATTCTGTTCAACTGGTCTATGTGTCTGTTTTTGTGCTGCTGCCATGCTGTCTTGGTGATCACCACTTTGTAGTATAACTTAGCAAGAACTTTCAATGAAAGTTGAACAGATTTCAGATGTTGGTAGTAAAATTCAATCAGTTGAAAAGAAAAATCACTGGACAAAAGCTTTGAAAAAATTAGCTGGCCAGGACCAATAATAACTTCCCTATGAATATTGCATCATTCAACATTTTTAAGTGCCATGGATTTGCATCTGAAGAACTCAAGATGCAATCCCTGCATTACTGAAATATTTACAACTGAGATTTATTCCCATCCTTATTTAAATTACTTCTCAGCATGTCCTTCTAAAACCTTGTAGAAGCCAAAAATAGTTTTATTTTGTTTTACTTACACTTTCTTTTCAAACAATATTTTAAATAGGATTTCTAATACTGTTTTATAATGTACATACTTATGTTTACTAAATATTTCAAGGTCTTATAATGTATCTTTACATAAATATACATATATGTAGGTATAGAGATGCAAATAATATTTAACTGCATTTTATAGTTTATTTTTACCATGACTAGTAAATCACTATATCTCATATTTATAACTGGCATTAGTCATTAACATTAAGTATTAACTACTTAAATATTCTATAAATTTATATACTTACCAGGCTACTAATTGATATATTAATTTAGCATGCAATTGACATTTCATTCCTTTCACCTTTTATATCAAAATTTTCATTATCATTTTTAAGTATAATTTATATTATTTTTCATATTTCAAGATGTTTGTTCAAATGAGATGGAATTCATCATACAACTGATTTACTGTCCATTGCAACAGATCATTAATCTTTTCCAGCAGGTATATTTATATTCTTGGCAGTCACACATTTTCTAGATTTTCTTTTCCATTAGAATGAATAAGTAGAAAGTAGAGCAGATGGTCAAAGTGATGGCTCTTCTAAATTTTCTGCAGTTATAACAATAATGTTTAACACTCATGTAGACTATAAATTTTTCATAACATGTATATTTATGTAACTGTATTTTGTTCTTATAGGTATATGCATGTGTAAAATTAGTATGCTACACATTAAAATCCATTGTGAATTCTCAACCAAACTAAGAATGTTATTTACTATAAGTGTATGGTGACCTGTAAACTACTGTCTTTTCATTTTTCTCTCTTAATTATGAAAACTGATAAATTCTGATAATTAATGTCAACATATAATATAAAAAATTCAGAAATGAATCATCAGAGGGAGTTAAGATGCCAATCATGGAGAGGCTTTTGATTCCTATGAAGATATTTGAACACTATCCAAAACTAAAGGGCAGAAACTGAAGTGTTTCAGTAATGATACATTAAATTTACATTTCAAAAATTCACCCTACCTGCACTTTAGAAAAGCTATTGGAAGAATAAAAAATATATTGGAGAAAACTCATGAGAATAAGACAAGACTACTGGTGGGAGATGACACTGCCTTATTCTAGAATAATGTCAACAAATTTGGAGAAAAACCCATATTTAAAATTATCAGGACATGAAACTGTTTGATGTGAAGAACTGAAATAGAGGAATGATTTATTATTGCCTCTAAGGTTTCTAAAAGAAGCACTGCTTGGTCATTTATTGTGATAGAGAACACTAAAGCATGGCTAAATTTGGTGTGAAAATTATGAGTTCAGGTTAAGACATATTAATTTTCATGTATCTCTTAGATATTCCAGATTTCAA
This sequence comes from Enhydra lutris kenyoni, assembly GCF_002288905.1. NCBI lineage: Eukaryota > Metazoa > Chordata > Mammalia > Carnivora > Mustelidae > Enhydra > Enhydra lutris. The sequence continues at coordinate 40,899,003 of NW_019154099.1, read as the reverse complement.
GGTGACATAAGGAGATTTCACCTAATGGCATAGGTTGATTAAATTTAGAAGATGTCAACATATTTAAAGTTATGTAGATGAATGACACTGCTATAAAAGATTGTAGGATAAGAAGACAAGACCTAGAAAGGAAGCCTTCATGACCATCAAAGCATAAGACTTGATAGGAAAGATATAAGGAGAAAAACTAGGTATGTATTATGCTATGGAATTATACATGTATAAAGAAAGAGAACAATAACATGAAAAGAGCAAATATGATATGAGTTCTTTGAAATTAAAAAAAATAAAACAATAAATTCAGCAAAATTGCAAAGCCATGGACTAGCACAATTGAAAAATGGAGTTCTGAAAGATATACTTGAGGTATCTTCTGGAATATATAATAAAAATACAAAGAGCATGACAATAGGAGAGAAATATATTAAGGTAGGCACAAAAGATGCATATATATTTGTATTTATTATATATGTGTAATTTCACTGAAGTGAAAATAAGTATCAAGCTCCAGTAGAAAAAGTTTCATTCAGTGCTTTTTAAGAATATTAAAATAGGGACACCTGGGTGGCTCAGTCCATTGAGCATCCAGCTCTTGGTTTTGACTCAGGTCATGATCTTGGGGTCCTTAGGTCAAAATCCATGTTGGGCTCTGTGCTCAATGTGAGTCTGCTTCAGATTCTCTCTCTCCCTCTCTCCCTTTCTAAAATCAGTAAATAAAATCTTTTAAAAAAAGAATATTAATATAAAGTGGAAGAAAATAAAAAATTCTGGTGAAGTAAAAAATCTAATAGTCAAGAATTTTAAAAAGTCATATTAAATATATCATTTCAAAGGTAGAAAAAGTAATTTAGATGAATTGTGGTTTTATTGCCATCAAACATATTGTGACCAACAAAAAGTATATATAAAATGTATACACATATATAATCTAAGTATATAGTAATATATAGTAACATATATACACAAATATGTATACTTATTTCTAATAATTATAGATAAATCACACAAAATTAATTCACAGTCAATTCTAATGGAATTTTGTAAAGATTCCTATGCTAAAAAGAATCAGTATATCAATTGATTCAGTATCAATATATCCCCTTTGTGGTTAAAGGCAGATTACTTCACCTTATGCGTTAATTATAAGTAGGATTTTTTGATATAGTAGGACTGTTTTACACATTTGAGGAGAATATTTACTGTGTAAAGCATAAGGAAGCTAGTTTTGACTGGGAAGGAGAGCAGGAGCAATGTCTGCAGTCCATCCATACTTCACTGAACTCTGGTGTTCTTGGCTTATAACCCAGCAGATCTCCTTGTGCTTAAAGAATCTATCACAGAAAGGATACTGCATGAAGCATCATTCAAGTACCATTGGTAAAACCACAGCACTGACATCTGCGGTTCTGGTGTATATCCCTGCCCTCATTTGCCAATAATTACTGTCTTTTTTTTTTTAAGATTTTATTTATTTATTTGTCAGAGAGAGAGAGGGAGAGAGAGCGAGCACAGGCAGACAGAATGGCAGGCAGAGGCAGAGGGAGAAGCAGGCTCCCTGATGAGCAAGGAGCCCCACGCGGGACTCGATCCCAGGATGCCGGGATAATGACCTGAGCCGAAGGCAGCTGCTTAACCAACTGAGCCACCCAGGCATCCCAATAATTACTGTCTTTTTGAGAAAAAGACTGTGGTGCTCACTACGATCAGATAAAGATGAAGTGCCTAATAGTGGGATATGAAATATCATCCATCCAGGACTATGGATTATGAACTTGAAGTTATCTGACACAAAAAGTCACAGGGATAGGAACGTTCAACAATAATCTAAAATCAAGTGGAAATGGTATGAAAAAGTCAGACAATTACTGTGGTTACTGGCTGAAATTCCTTCAACACTCACTTCTGCAGTATGGCCCCCTTTCCCTAAATCTACACCTATGATGCCAAGGAAGGTTTTTTAGAACCAGTTTACTGAGAAGGAAAATCTCAGACCTTGTTTATAGACAATTCCACAATGTAGGACAGAAACAGAAGTGGATGGCTGCATTAGAAATCTACATAGCATTATGTTACTATCAAAAGTCAGTGGTGAATTTGATTGTCCACTTTGTCTGAATGTGTATTTTGTCAGTAACAGAGATCAGCACCAGTTCATATGCCGTTGCTAGTATTTTGGCTTCCTGGAAAGAACAGGATTGAAAGACTGCTAAGAAGGAGATCTGAATTAAATTAAAGAGCAAATATTAGCTGGGTGCCTGGGTGGCTCAGTCAGTTAAGTGTCTGCCTCTGGCTCGGGTCATGATCCCAAGGTACCGGGATCAAGCCCCTCAGTGGACACTTGGTTCAGCTGGAAGCCTGCTTCTCCATCTTCCTCTGCTTGCCATTCCCCCTGCTCATGCCCTCTCTCTCTCTCTCTCTCTCAAATAAATAAATAAAATCTTAAAAATAAAAAAGCAAATATTACAAAGAAAATTTTCCCAAAAAACCTAATCCAATCAATCATATTAATATTGATCAATTTGATACAAGATAAAAAAGATAGATGCAGTATTACTAGATAACGAAATAAATACTTAGAAAATACAATATTATCTTGTGAGTTTAGTAGATCTTAAAAACTATGAAGAAATTGTATCTTTCCAAATTGTTAAAACTTGGAAAGAAAAAAATAAAACTTAAATGACACGTTTCCCATTAATATCAGATTGTTCTAGGATCTCTGATCTCTGAGACCTGGGATCCAGCCCCAGGACCTTCTGGCTCCCAGCTCAGTGGAGAGTCTATTTCTCCCTCTTCCTTTGCCCCACCCCCTGCTCATCCATTCTCTTTCCTTGTATATCTTTATCTCAAATTAATAAATAAAGTCTGTAAAAAATATGTCAGACTGTTCTAGAAATAGTTTCTGAATAGAATACAAAAATAAGACACAGACTGATTTGTACTGAATAATTTAAATATATATTTTCTCATAAACTCAGAATGTGTGTATTATTATTTTAATGATTTGGGATTGCCATACTAATAATTTTGGGGAAATTGGTCACAGGAAGATAATTTTTACTTACTATTTCATAATATATTTAAAATTAATTAAATTCAAAACTAATTTTATTTAAATAACTTATCCAAAATGAATGCAGAAAGAAAACACAGGGAAATTTTAAAATTATGTTTTATAACTTGTGTTAGGGAAAGTTCTCAGGTGATATACAAATCTCATAAAGGGAAAAACCTAGAATCCACACAGACAATATGATCTGATTACAATATATTTGAAACACTATATGACAAATATTTTTAAGATTTATGCATACATTGATTATAAGAGCTATTGGAAATATAGTTAGCAACAAAATATTGACATTGACATTGGTATTACATTAAAAATATAAATCAATAAGTAAAAAGCAACCCATTAAAATGCTGAGTCTAAAAGGCATTTCACAAAGAAAAAAATGCCAATAGCACATAAATACTTAAAATGACTGTCCAGCTCATTGTAATTAGGAAAATGCAAATGTGAAAATGAGAGAACAAGGAGAAAATAGACTTTGCCTGTCACATTCATGGGAAAAATATATTGCCCACTTTTTGAAGGTCAGTTTGAAAATGAATCCACAATTTAAGGTGTATTATTTGACTCTTTCATAAGTATATAAAGGATAGGTTCCATAATATATATTTCCATTTTTAACAATATCAAAAAAAGTTCTGAAATACATTTTTAAGAGAGGAAAGCTTAAAAACTTCTAGGAATATTCCAACTAAAATTTGGGAATAAAATGTATTTCTTGCCTTAAGAAAATTATTAAACCTATTTTTTTTTTTACTTTACACCTTTAGATATTACTCAGAGAGTACTTGTTAAAAATGTACTTGTTGGAAGCTTAAAAATCCTATAAAAATATACTCATTTGATATTTTTTATTTGTAATTTAAATCTTAGTTATGTCTAATTACAATTTCACATTTGTGTGTTAGATATTAAATGATCTATAGTAATTATTAATCATTATATTTTCTAAACAAATATTTGTCAGTGTTTAATCTAATAAGAATACCATAACAACCATAATACAAAAATGACACAATATTCTACATGTTACCCTAAATCCTAAATTATATGAATTTTCAGAAAAATTTTTCTAAGCCTTTGTTAAAACTCTTTTCTTGTTATTCAATTGTTGCCTTTTGGTAAACACAATTTTATCACAAGATACAGTAAAAAAGAAATCAAAGATTGTTTGGTTATTGTCACAGTGATAATTTTTTAAAAAGTACGTTGCCTTCAATAAAATATCAAGTTATATTAAAGATTAAGTACACTTACCAGTAAATTGCTATAATCTTGTTATTCACTGAACAGTTGCTTTCTGGTAAGTTTGCATAAAATACATTATCTTCGGTAATAACATCTTTTTGAAAAGTGAATCACTCAAACAAACATAAAAAGTTTTATTTTTACTTGCTCATTTCCACAAAGACTATAAGGTACCTTCCAAAATAAATTGCAACAAAATAAAATAATAATTGAGAGTAAATAAAATTTTCAAAAATTCATGAACTAAATGAAACTACATGTAGTTAACAGCAATTAATAAGGAAGACAAATATACATATTAAATACTCTTTCTGGAAAAATCGTATTTATAAACTTTCTAACATTGATTTTTTTCATCCCATAGACAGTGCTGAAGATGTTAATCAGCTGTAAATAGGAACATTTGATTGACTTATAGAGGTATATAAAAATATGTGGGCATGTGAAATGCTTGGGAATATGTAGTCTTGTTGACCTACCACAATTTTACACAGTGTTCTTTCTTTCTCATCTACAAAGAAAGGGAAAAAAAAACAGACTCTTAACTATAGAGAACAAACTGAGGATTGCTTGAAGGAAATTGGACAGGAGGATGGGCTAAATGGGTGAGGGTATTATGAGGGCACTTGTGTGGAGCACTGGGTGTTATATCAAGGGGTGAATCACTAAATTCTACTCCTGAAAGCAATATTACACTATATGCTAACTAGAATTTAAATAAAAACTTGAAACACACAACAACAACAAAACAAAGTAATGGAAAATATAATGATATTTTGGAAATATATTTTTATTTTTTAAATAATAAGCTATTATTTACTCCATTTAGCCTTTAATTTGCTGATCTTTATTGACAGAAATCATGTTATATTGCACAAAACATTCCTCCCAACCCATAAGTACTACCCAGTGTTATACCTGATCATTCCCAGTGCTACCCTGTATCAGTTCAAAGATTACCCTCACTCTCTTAAAATCACACAGTTTCCTGTTTCTTTTGTACTCCAATCCCAACATATCTCCTAGAACTTCTCATGTTTACAATGTTTCATGTTTTCATGTTTACAATACACTGTTCCTTGGCTTTTCATAACCTGACTTCCTTCTTATTCACCTTGTATTTCATGGCTCATTATCTCTTGCATTCAGTTCAGTAATGTTGACACTATTTTTTCTTTCTCATTACTTCAAATTCTAAATCTAGTTAAATTTCTCTCTCTCTCTCTCTCTCTCTCTCTCTCTCTCTCTCTGCTTTTACTGCCTTGAGAACTACCACTTGAGAAAACACACACACACACACACACACACACACACACCCATGCTGATATGTCTCATTTTAAAGTGATGACCACAAAGTCAGAGTTGTCTTTAAGTAGTGGGTGGAAATCCTACAAGAGTTCAAAATTATTTCATCCATCATGTTACCGAAAAATTATTCCATACCTCTGCTTTCTCTTGAAGTCTCTGACAGCACCTCTTCTTTCTCTCAGCTGATGAATGACTCTACATCTTATTTTGTTGGGACTGAAAGGGCAATTATAGGAGAATGTTCTCATTATCCAATCACCAAATTTCTCTGTGTATCAGCTTCCATGCATGGGCACTCTACCTCGATTACCCACCATTTGCCTTCTTGTCAGGACATCCCAATTTTACTCTAGTCAAAGACTCTACACCTGCAATTGTACTTTAATTCTCTCCATCACAAGTTTCTTGTTCTTAACATGATCAGCATAAAAATACTATAATATTCATTCATTTAAAAACGTATAAGAAAAACAAAATAAAATCGATTTTGTCCCTGCTTTTCCCATCACCTATTGTCCCTTCTCCCTTTTCCTCTGCAACAAATTAAGTAAAGGAGTTTGAACTTATGGACACCGACTCTTCACTTTCTTCTCTCCAGGACTCTTTTAAATCCAACTCAACAGTGTTTTATTTCCTACAACTTGAATGAATCCCTTGCTGTTAAGGTTATCCATTACCTGACTGTAAGTAAAATATATGAGTCATTTTCTTTACTTATTGGAGTTATTAGTTATCTATGACAAAATTTGACCACTACCCCCTTTAAGAAACACCTTTGTTTCAATGATACCATTATTTATTATGAAACACATACATACACGCACACACACACACACACACACACACCCCTCATCTGTGCACATTCACTCAGTTAAAAAATAAAATTTAATATTACTATTACTGTTAGCCCTTGCTGAGTAACTCCTCAATCACATTCTCCTCCCAAGGAAAGACATTATCCCAAATGTCATCTTCATCATACTCTTGTTTATCTTTATGGTATATAAATTTATCATACATTTATTATAAAAATATACATTTTTAATACTGTGTGTATCAATTTGACATTTTTTTGGCATCAATGTTATTTTATAATATTCATCCAGGTTATATCCGGAGATAAATTGCTCAATTTCATTGCTATATATTGAGTCATTTCATGAATGTGCTACAGCCTATTTATTCATTCTTCTTTCTAATGAGAATTTGGTTTCTATTTTTTATTCTTAAATAATTGCATATGGTGGTATGAATATTTTTTCTGACATAGCTATAAGGGAGCTATCTTGGAATTTTTAACTGGAGGAGGAATTACTAGGTCATAATTTATGATCCACATATTTAAATTTATTATTAGAAAATTTTTGTCAAAATTACATCCTGATTTTAATCCAAACACATATCTTATTGTAATTCCTATAATTTGATATCCTTATCAACAGTTGGACTTTTCAAACTTCAAAATATCTGCTAAGTTGGTAGGTATGGAATTATTTCTTTTCACAGTGTTAACTTTTCTTCCTATTTAATAATGATGTTGTTTCCAGCTGCATTTTGGCCAAGCACTTTCCTCTACAAGTAAAAATACTTATCATGTCTTTGTCTATTTCTTGTTGTTGTTGTGTTGATTGTTTTCTCCTATTCAGTTGTATGAAAAGATTTATTTTAATCTCATTTGTACAAAATTGGATTTGTTACTATCCTTGTATCAGCATGCATTCTTATTATTGGTTTATTCATATCTTGTATTCATTAATTAATTCATTTTAACAATACATTAAACATTCGTAAAACCAGTACTCTATTTGAGAACTAAAATATTGATAATAACTTGAATTACATAAGTGTTTCTTTTTCTGCCCTCTTCACCCAAAGGAAATGACTATACTGATTTTGCCTTATTATTTCCTTCCTTTTATTAGATACACATACATTTCCACACACACATTCTAAAAATTGTATGGATTGATTTTGATACTTTAAATTCTATTAAAAAGTATATCATTCAAAATGTTATTATGTTCTAAAGTTTATTTTGACTTACCACATTGAAAGCATTGATCAATATTCTCCATATAACAGTAGTTTATGCACATTTACTATTGGATAATATTCTATTGGATAAGTAGAAAGTATTTATCTAATTTTTTCAATGTTATTTTGGGTTATTTGAGATTTTCATTATTTTAAACAATCCCAGTTTTTGCATTTGTATATAAATATTCTGGAATACATATGCAAGACTATGTCTCTCAAATACATCTGGGAAGGATAATGTCGGATCTAAGGATTTGTGAATTCTCACATTTTTAAGATAATAACTAATTATCTCCCAATGTGATTTTTCAGCATCTGATGCCATTTAAAATGTTTCTGACACAACTTTTCTTGTATTTCCTCTCATTTAACTGAAAGCAAATCTTATTCTGCCTTGTAAGTTCCTAATCTTCTTCTCAGGTTTTTATTCTTCTTTTAAATATCCCCATGTCTCAGTTCATTGCTACTGGTCACTTCTTTAATTACACTTAATTTTTGGTGATTTTACTAGTATCTTTTTCAAAGATTTTATTTATTTATTTGACAGACAGAGATCACAAGTAGGCAGAGAGGCAGGCAGAGAGAGAGAGAGAGGAGGAAGCAGGCTCCCCGCTGAGCAGAGACCCTAATGCGGGGCTCCATCCCAGGACCCTGGGATCATGACCTGAGCTGAAGGCAGATGCTTTAACCCACTGAGCCACCCAGGCGCCCCTGATTTTACTAGTATTATATGTTTAAAAACCATCTATACCTGATGACTCCTAATTTCATCAAGGTGATTTTTTTCCTTCCAGTTACTTTTGGAAAATATATTTTCTCAAAACCCTTGTCCTAATTTATTCTATTCTAACTACCTTCAGAGTTTCAAATGTCATTGAAACCACATCTATTCTGTCTTGGATTACAGGAAGTAACCTCCTAACTGATCTTCTGGCTTCTACTCTTGCCACCCAACAGTTTTATTCTCAGTATGGCAATGAGAAAGGTCCCTTTAAAACAAATTAAGTCACTGTTTGGCTAAAATTCTGCAATGTTAGGCAACTTGAAATAATTCTTTTTTCCTGTTTTAAAGGAAAGAAACTTGGAAGTTGTCACTCTGTCCTAAAAACAAGGAAAAAGATGAGCAGAGTGAAAAATCAGTAATTTTTCATGGATCCACAAGAGAGGGAAGGACACAGAGCAATCCCTACCAACAAGACTGGAGAGATGGACAAGATAAAGGGAATCACAGTTTATAAAAGTGGGCTCATGAGTGAAAACCATTGCAGGAACTGTGTGAGGTTAGGAAAATCTCAACTATAATTGATGAATTAATTGCTAGAAATTCCCACCCACTCTAGCCATCCTCTCCTACTTAAGGGGGAAGAAAATAATTGAGAAATTCATAAAATTCATAATCCAGAGGCATAACCTCCCTAAATGACTGATAGCTAATCATAGGAATGTCAAACACTTCCCCTCTTTACACAGCACCCATACATTACTATTTATTAGCAGTTATTTTTACCCAACACATCATATCTTGTTATCAAGAAAAAAAAATTGCAAGGCAAACCAAAGGACATACCCCCACAAGTTGAAAAGATAGAACAAGCATCAGAGACACACATGTCAAGGATATTCAAATTATCAAAGTGGGAATTTAAAACAACCATGATTAACATGCTATTAACATTAATATCTAATGGATGAGATAGACAATATGCAAAAACAGATGTATAGTGTAAGCAGAGAGAGGGAAATCCTAAGAAAGAACATTAAAAAAAAGAAAAAAGCTAGAAATAAAAAAGCCCTGTGACAGAAGTAAAGAATTTTTTAGTGGGCTTACTGATAGACTCTACATAGCTGAGGAAAAAATCTCTGCAGTAGAGGGTATATCAATAGAATCCCCGAAACTGAAAAGCAAAGAGAACTGAGACTTTGAAAATCAGAACAGAAAATCCAAAGACAGTGGGAGAACTACAAAAGGTATACTGAATGCATAATAGAAATATCAAAGGAGAAGAAAGAAAGGAAAGAAGAAATACTTGAAACCTTGACTGAGAATTTTCTCAAATTATCAGACACCAAGACATATATGTAGGATGCTCAGAAACATCAGGTAGACTAAATGCAAAGTAAGTTCCAAACAAACAAACAAACAAACAAACAAAAAGCCACCCAAATGTCTCATTTTGAAACTAAAGAAAATCAAAGATAAAAAAATCCTGAAAGAAGTCAGAGATTTTAAAAACATCTCCCATATAGAGGAACAAAGATAAGAATTACTTTTTCCTTTTCCTCAGAAATCATGCAAGCAAGAAGAGAGTGGGGTGAAATATTTAAAGTATTGAGAGAAAACAAAACAAACCAAAAACTCTGCATGTTCCAAAAAAATGTGAAGAATAAATACAGATTTTCTCAGACAAACAAAAACTGAGGGAATTTGTTGTCAGTGGACCAGCCTTGCGAGAAAAGTTAAAAGTAGTTTTTTGTTGTTGTTGTTCTTTAAGATTTTATTTATTTATTTGACAGACAGAGTGAGAGAACACAGACAAGGGGAGCACAGAGGGAGAGGTAGAAGCAGGTTCCTCACCAAGGAGGGAGCCCGACGTGGGGCTAGATCCCAGGATCCTGGGATCATGACCTGAGCTGAAGGCAGATGCTTAGTGACTGAGCCACCCAACAATCCCTAAAATAAATTCTTTACAGAGAAGGATAATAATATAGGTAGTTCAGACCTTCATAAACTGGAAAAGACCACCAAGGAAGCAATAAGTAAAAGTTAAGAAAAAAGAACTTTATTTTTCTTTAATTTTTATTCAAGGATAATTAATATATAGTGTTATATTAGTTTCAGTGTACAATATAATGATATAATGATTCTATACATTACTCAGTGCTCATCAAAATAAGAGTACTCTTAATCCCCTCATCTATTTCACCCATGTTCCCACCCACCTCCCTTTTATTTTTCTTATTTGTAATTTATTTAACCAATAAGAGTTTACTCAAAATAATTATACCAATAATGAAATAAAATGTATGCATCTATATATTATGTATATTTATGTATGAGTGAAATGAATAACAGAAATAACACATGGAACAGAAGGTAGGAATTAGGATTATTTTGTTAGTAGGTTTTCACATTACCCATAAAGTAGAATAGTGTTATTTGCAAGTAGACTTGAAATAGCTGCAATGTATATTGCAAACTGAAATTTGGAATTAGATCTGTTGTTGAAATGGAAAATTAAGAGTTTACTGATGGTAAGCAAAGACTCAATAATCGTGGAGCACTTATACAAGTTTGTAAACCCTCCCAATGATACAAACTGGGGAGGAGAGTGATACACTGTCTTATATAACAGCTCTGTCTTTTTAAAAATATGGATGCATTTGGAATCCCTGGGTGGCTTAGTTGGTTAATTGTCTACCTTTGGCTCAGGTCATGATCCCAGAGCCCTGGGATCGAGCACTGAATCATACTCCTTGCTCAGAGGGACACTGCTTCTCTCTCTGCCTGATGCTCCTCCTGCTTGTTCTCTCTCTCTCTCACTCAAATAAATAAATAAAATATTTTTAAAAATATATGGTGCAATGGTCATTTTAGCATTTTTGAAGTCGTGTTATTTTGTTAACAGCCTAGACTTGAAAACCTGATGAAACAGAATGTCCAAGGCAGCAGGTAAATAGACCTTCAACCCTTCACTAGGCCAGGGAAGGCTGTGCTGAAAATCTTTTCAATGTAGCAGAGCTTCAAAACAGACTGATTTTAATCCACTTTGGGCATGTCTTTATTCTCACTTCTGCTTACTGATTCAAATGATAAATGACCATATGTCCTGTCATGGAATATTTGAATGAATCTTCTTGTGAACATTGGACCACCAAATTAACCAGATGACCCTTGCAAAAGGTAAGAATCCTCCATTGCCTAGAAATCAATTACCTCACCTAAACTGGATTCTTTACATGATATTTTCCATATCTCAAACTCTACTGCTGTTCCAGCTCATCATCCCTGTACTAAGATAAGTTCTCAGCATACTCCAATTTAGAATCACAGTCTCTGCTACTGGAGTAAATACTTTATACATGAAAAATTCTATAATACCTTCCTAATATATGTTTTGTGCTAGTCTTAGCCTATGAATAACCAATGTTTTGGCTAGAATGGTTTTGTGATTCTTATTTTGATTGTAAAAGGCTCTCAGCAATAGACATTAGGAAACTTTGAAAAAGAAATGGAAACCTTACAAGCACTTCAAATTATACAGCACACTTGGGGCCCCACAGTGAAGTTAGGGATAGAGAGAAAGAGAGAGGAGTGAGGATCCGTAGTTCTGCTTTTATTGCTTTTGAGGGTGGGGGCCTTAGGGTTCATGGACTCATGGTTTATAAGTGAATTAAAAAAGGATAAGATCATGCCATTTGAAACAACATGGATGGACCCCAAGAGTATTATGCTAAGTGAAACAAGTCAGACTGAGAAAGACAAATACTGTATGATTCCACCATAAATGAAATCTAAAACAAACAAAACAGATACACATACACACACAAAACGAATGGGAACAATAAATATGAGAACAGACTGACAGATGCCAGGGGGAAGGGGATGAGGGTTTGAGCAAAATGGGTGAAGGGGAGAGAGATACAGGCCTTCGGTTATAGAATGGGTCACAGGGATAAAAAGTAGAGCATAAGGGATACAGTCAGTGATAATGTAATAGTGATGTAATGGGATGGATGATAGCTATACTTGTGGTGAGTATGCCATAATGTATAAACTCATAAAATCACTAAGCTGTACACTTGAAACTAATGTAACATTGTGTGTCAACTATACTCAAAAAATGAATGAAAAAAATAATAAAAACATATAAGTGGAAATTTAAAGCAGAAGACTGGTGTGGGAGTGGGGGCAGGGTGGGCAGGGTGAACAAGAGGCTCAAATGGTCATTTACTGAAATCAACCAAGATCTCTAAAACAAAGGAGTCTGGGCTGGGAGGGGGGGGGGGGGGGAAGGTACACATAGTCTGGCTCTTTCATAGAGTCCTTGAAGGTGTTTATTCAAGTCAGCCATCTTTAAAGTGAATGTCTCAGCAATCAAAACTTCAGTCAGGCACTAGCATTACAAAAAGAAAAACCAAATGTCAGGGTTTAGACAGCCTATATACTGATCAGGACCAGGAAAACTTGAGGATGTATTTGAGGAGGCTGGACTAAGAAGGGTACACACTTAGGCTTAAAAGGGAAAACTTTGATGATATAGGGAGGAGACTTCTGTGACCCAACATTCAATATTCTGACACTGGGAGCTGGTTTCATATACTACTATAATGAATACTTTAAACTTAAACATGACATAGCTACAGTCAATTAGGTCAACATTATTGAACTGCTTTGAGGAGGTATTTAGCAAGGGTCAAAAGGTTTGGAGAGATGGGCATTTCAAAGCAGGTTTAGTGTCAGAGACCAAAGAAACCACCAGGTGGCTACATTTCCTGGAAGGTGCAGATGGCCCGTCAGGGACATACAAGTGAGTGGTTCAACAGGATTACGTATGGCAATAGAATATGAGGCAATACATAATGGGACATTGGTATCACTAGGAGGGAAGATAAATGTATAGACAACAATGACATATGGCCAAGAAAGACCAAACTCTTACAAGCTGAAGGCTGATACCAGCAGCTCTAATGGAAAAATAATTTTTCACCCAGATTCTAAATCTGAAGCAGTTTCCAGACCTAGTTTGTCACTTGTAGGGGAAGCCGGGTTCTTTTGAGAACAGGTTCTATAATACTATAAAAAGTATATGCAATAATCATACTTCTAAACAATGAGGTGATAACCACTCTCAAAAGTGGTTTATAACCACTCTCAAAAGATTATCAGCATCTTCTCACTTCAATATTGTCATGTTGATATCTTAAAATAAGCCCTGGCGGGTGTATCTACACCATGGAATTGAACAAAAAAATGCTACAAAATAAGATTGTTGGGTTTCACTTCCCCATGGTAACTACCAGCACTTCACTGCTTCCCTCATTTTGTTTGTATAACTGAACACAACTGAAAGGGGGAGAAAAACAAAAACAACAACAAAAACAAAACAAACAAAAAACCCCAGCTCTTTGAAGACCTGTTGAAGATAGGCTTTGAATTAGCTTCCATATGCCAATTTTCCAATTTTGCCCCACAGAAAACTCATCATGTGTCCATTTCTTCAGTCTCTGGATATATAATTGAAGTGCATTATTGACAGCTAAGAGAATCCTCCTCACATCCTTTGACTAAAAAAAGACTAAGAACTATTATGATAAAATTAACCAGAAGAACCCCATGCAACTTCCTTATTTATTATAAGTAATACATTATAAGTAATGATATTTATTTACATATTATATATTTATTAAACCAGAATAAACACCACATCTGAGGTGAAATTGCAAAGGTAAGTGCCACTATCAAAATTTTAAATAACTGAGTGGTGGTCATCCCTATTATATTAATAATCAATTAATGAGCTTAGTTTCTAAAATATTTAAATAAATAAAAAACAAAAAAGAAACAGATGGGAAATGGTAAGTGATAGTGTTTGACTGTCAACTTATTCAATTTATAGCTTGAATATCAGCTTCTGTGCAAGATGTTTTATCTTTACTTTCAAAGATTAATAGATTAATAGCCTCTGGCACCAAGTATGCAGATCTGTTGAAGAAATTTCTTAAATCTTGAGGCTGACAATTGTTCAAATTAACATGGAAAGGAGAGCATTACACACGTACTGAGTTGTCCCATGGATATTTTACTCTCCAGCTTTCAGCCAGGAGAAATCTACAGAATACCACAGTGATCCATTATACTGGTGTCAGAAAGTGGATACCTTCCCACTTGTTCCAATTATCTGTAGCCACATAACAAACCAACCCCAGATTTAGTGCCATAAAACAATAACCCATGATCTTATGCACCTCAATTATGACATCAATATGACCAGGAACCCACAAAACTAAGTAATTTTCAAAACCAAGATCACAGACATGTGGCTCCAGTCAAAGCATCCTCACCGTCTTCAGCTGCTCAAGTCTACTGGTAAGGAGTGAAGAAGTAAATCAGGAAAAAACAAAGGATGTTTCATTTTGAGCTGATTCCAATGCGAGCAACTCTGGCAATTCTTACAGGGAGCTTTAGGGAGCAAATTGCTAATGCCTCAAATGTATCACATTAACAAAGGATTAATTCCATCAGCCATTGGTTAAAAAAGGGATTGCTTACCTCCTTGGTACATATCTTGGCATACACACTTTAGGATGAGTGGAATCCTGTGGCCAGAGAAAGTGCTTGAAGTTCTAAACCAAACACTTAAAGAAGCATGTCAGTGTCTCTGATTCTTTCCCAGCAAAACTTTACACTAGTGAAAGTGAAAAGATCTTCAAAGGCTCTTGAAATCAGGATTTAGACTATCATAAACATAACAGGAGGGCTGAAATAATACCATCATGAATTCCTCCTTGGACCCCTTGCCTTTGGAAGCCAAAAATAAGAGGGAAGTTGATGTGCTTGAAGCTGGGAGGCCTGGGTAATGCGAACGGACAAGCGAAGGCCTCTACTAAACCTGCTTCATCTTAGCGATGACCTTACCGTACAATAGCCGCTGCAAAAAAACCCACAGTGTAACCAGTACATTTTTTCGTACCCATAAACAATATATCAAACCACTTCCTTTCAACAAAATCAACAAAGAATGTTTATTTTTTTTTGAAATTACGAATCTATTCCTTCTCAAATTTGTGATTCTGTTCTTACATATTTTGAGTCTATTTACTAGATAAGAACATTTCTGGCCCCACAGAATTTAGAACATAACATCAAACTATATTCAAGGCAGCTGAGCAATAAAAACAGGCTCTGAAAAAATTAAGTAGTTATTAACATCCAAGTAGATATCAAGGGATACTTTAGTTGGATCCACAAGGTTAAATGATATTGTAAGTAATAACACTCTGACATCTGTTTATCAGAAAATATTAGAAAGTCGACTCAGAGCCTCCGACTCACTTCCTACCTCCGCCTAACAATGGTGGTTTCAGCGTTAAACTTCCCCAGGAAATCCCATGCCAAAGCACCAAGTTTCCTCAGAGAACACATTGATCTATCTTGTCTTCCTCACATCTCTGCCATTCCCTTAACCTATGTCCCCAGCCTCCATCACAATGATAAATATGAGAGAGAAGTTCAACTTTAAAGCCCTGTTATTTTGACTCAAATAAATTTATTTCTCCCAGGGATGAATTTTAAATAGCTGTGTGCTATAGCCAATATGACAATATTTTCTGGTCCCAATATCCTGTAACATAATTTGCATTTTTATTAAGGTGTAATTTATATACCCAAAACTATATCCATTTTAAATGTACACTTTGATGAGTTTGATAAATGACTATGCCCATGTTACCATCCCACCAATCAAGTTTTGAACATTTCTCTCATCCCAGATGGTTCCTTTAGTGACTTTTTCTAGTCAATCCATACTCTGCATCACCGCCCCCAAAACTCCAAAGGAATCCCTTTTTTAATTTTTGTCACTATGGTTACTTTTTTAACTTCATAAAAATGTGGTAATACATTATGTTTCTGTTTGCCTTCTTTTGTACAACATAATGGCCTTGAGATGCATACATGACATTTTGTGTACTACCACAGTGTGTTTTCATTGTTGAGTAATACTTCATCAAATTAATGTAACACACTGTGTGCTTTTCATTCTGCTGTTGTTTCATTCTGCTGTTTCATTTGGGTTCTGCGTAGGTTTTGGCTACTATAGACAGTTGTTATGAACTGTTATGTATGAGATTTTTCATGTCGTATATTTTCTGATGCCCACAAAATAAGGAGTGGAATTGCTGCATCATCAAGGAGATACATTTCACCCTTAAAAAACAAAACAAAACAAAACAAAAAAACCTTTTTCCAGAGCAGTATTGTTGTTATACAAAGCATCAGTAATGTGTTATCATTTCAACTGTTCCAATTCCTTGCCAACATTTGGTATTATCATACTTTTTTAATTGTTTGTCATTCTTATGGATAAATGATATCTCATGGTAGTTTAATTCAGTTATCTGAAGAATAATTAAGTTGTTCATCTTTTTGCACTTACTGGCGAATCTTATATCGTGTGTGTGTGCATGTGTGTGTACATGTGTGTAGGTGTGAAGTATCTTTAAATCCTGACTCATTTTTTTTAAAGATTTTTATTTATTTATTTGACAGACAGAGATTACAAGTAGGCAGAGGAGATAGGCAGAGAGAGAGGAGGAAGCAGGCTCCCCATAGAGCAGAGAGCCTGATGTGGGGCTCGATCTCAGGATCCTGGGACCATGACCTAAGCCAAAGGCAGAGGCTTTAACCCACTGAGCCACCCAGGCGCCCCTTGACTCATTTTTAATTGGGTCTTTTGTTTATTTAGTATTTATTTTTAGGATTTATTTTTAGGATTAATTATGTATTCTATTACAAGTGCCTTATTGGATAAATCTATTAGAAATATTTTCTCCATCTGGTTCTTACCATTTTTCTAAATGGAGTCTTTGATGAAAATATGTTTTTATTCTGATGAATTGATTTATCTTTATTTTTCTCTTCTGGTTATTATTTGGCCCTGAGAAATATTTACCTTCTTGAAACTTGTAAAGCTATAGCTACTACATAATAAAGACATTATGTACTTACATCCTTTATTGAAAAAAAAAAAAAACAGCTTTCTGCTTCCTTATGGAGGGTTTATTCTCTGTAATTTAGCTCCTCAAGGCTTCTTTATCTCCACTGCTCTTTGATAGCATCATAGAAGTATATGGTTTTTATTTTGCCTTTTTTGAAAATGTTTTCATTAGAGAAAATGTTATGTTTATGTTCCACATCTTCATCATAAGTTGTGGCTCCTATTTTTCAAATTTTAATGACAATCTTTGCTATATCACTGTCCAGTACAATAATGGATGTTTATAATTGTGTATTAGGCTACTTAGAGAACAGGAGAGCTGTTTTAAGAGGCTAAAGATATTCAGGGCATTCGGTAAGAAACCTAACATCATGATTAATCATAGCAAGCATTTACACTTAGTAAACAAGATTTCAATTGCATATAAATTATAGCATTTGTAAAAGCTCACTCTTTGATACTATTGGACAAAGTGATTTTATTCTATTGAGTATATGTAACTGACAAAAAGTTAAGCAATATATTTTGGTTAAATTTTGAAATTTAGAAAACAAGATCTGTGCCTAACACAGTATTCACCATATAATGTGACTCAATAAGCATTTTTTAGTCAAGGACTGGTTCTACAATGTAGGATTAGGATTTTTAAATAGTGACAGTTTTAACCTTTAGAGAGGGATTTCACCCTCATTTCATGCTTAATGAAATGAACCTAATTAGCCCCTTGCATTTTGTATTAGTGGTTAGGTCATCTGAGACCAATTTTAATATTTGCATTCCTTTCTGGTACTAATCATGCTCCAAAAAGTAAGAATATGGTAATTAGTTTCTGTCATTTGAAAACAACATTCCTGAATTACTCAAAGTTTATTGAAATCCAGTTGTCTTTTTAGAAAGTTTTATTAGAATATAGTCACTTGCAAAATCTTGCTTCAATACATTTTCTAGTGTCATTTGTACTACATGATTAGTACCAAGAGAGTCAATTCAAATACCACAATCCCTTCTTGTTATTACGGTTTGTAATTTTGTAAATTGTTATTAAACATTAAATATTCATGAGTTTGTTTTATTTTTTAGTTGTCAGCAATGATGCAGTATGGTGCTGGGGGCTAGTCTTTCTTGTGGACATTGTTATTAATCAAGAAAAATGCATTAAAATGCTCTTTGAAGAATAAACTATATGAAGTAATAAGAATGTATATTTTATATTCCATTAGTCATTCTAGGGAAAACCCATCAAATATTTCAGGCATATTTTCCATTAAAAATGAAGTCAAATTCATTAATTCAGAACTAAGATAATTAATCTAGCTCTGGTGAGGCTCAACCTGGACTAAATATTTTCTAAGACTTTTTAACACTTACTCATTTAGCATGTTTGAAATTCTATTCCTGAGGTATATATTTTAAAATCATTTTTCCATTAGAGTGCACATATTTTAAAGATACACTTTGGGAAGACCCAGGCCAAAAAATAAAACCTCTGTGTGAATCCCTGCCCCTAAAAATATGTATTATCATAGCACATAGACAGCGTTGAGAAATTATTTCAAAAATATTATGTATGGAGGTCTATATTTGAAAAAGTAGTAAGTTTTAAAGGCTTATTATCTGTACAATAATAATGATGATGATAACAACATTAATAAATCAAAACGTGAATCAGTTTAAGTATCTATGAAACTATTATTGTGTTATATTCTTATAATTTCAAATTTAATTATAAACAACTCTCCATACATTCCTGTATTTCATTTTTAGAAGTTTTAATGCTTGGGCGGTATTAAGTTCTATGAGTAAGAAAGTAATTGTCACCTAAAGGTAACACATCCTGATAATCCTGACATCCTTGTTCAGTGGAATGATGTCAAGTGTGAATATGTTATTAATAATCTTTCATGGGTCAAACCATTCCTTTGGCCAGTTTTGATCTCAAAATATCATCTGATGAAGCAAGTTGTATAGGTTTCCCACAAGTAGTTACTTTTCAAAACTCTTAGAATAACTTTTGTCCCATCTAGCCATTTCTCCAGTCCTTTAGAACCTTTGCATTCAAGGTTGCCTGGGTGGCTCAATGGGTTAAGCCTCTGCTTTGGGCTCAGGTCATGATCCCAGGGTCCTGGGAGCGAGCCCCGCATCCGCATCCGGCTCTCTGCTCTGCAGGGAGCCTGCTTCCTCCTCTCTCTCTCTGCCTGCCTCTCTGCCTATTTGTGATCTCTGTCTGTCCAATAAATAAATAAAATCTTAAAAAAAAAAAAAGAACCTTTGCATTCAATAAGACAATTGTTCAATGAGCATACTCTATGAGCTAAAGCAGAGAAGAGAAGTAGAACTTGATTTAGGTTTGTCTAACTTAGAGAAACAAATATTTTCAATAACAGAAATCAAAATATGTTTGGCTAGATTCAATTGATTAATTTAGAAGTGTCTCTTATTGTTTATATTGAACATACATTAAAATAAATATATCAATCCCTGTAGTCTAAATATGAGTGGGATTTGGATCTTTCTTTTTAAGGCAGTCTCACTGAGAAATCTTAAGAAATGTCTACAGAAAATATTCCTCAAAATTAATAGTGACCTTTTTTTGCTCCATCCTCATATTATAAAAATATAGAGTCACAAATAGAACCTTAAGAAATATAACTCTCTATTATAAGAGTTAAAATAAATAGATTATTCAAAAACCCCAGGACATAATAAACAAACTTAATTTCCTATTCACATCTATGGAAAATGTGAAAGATAACGGAAAACAATGTGTCCTAAAATAGTGAGAGAAAAATGGAGGAAGTATTTTAATTAGACCTGATGAGTCAGAAATCCATTCAACTTCTAATTTTCTCTTGTTGAAAGTGAATAGGGAGATATCAATTTTCTTTCTGAATCTTTAATTGTGTTATATAAGCAATTGCATTTAACATATTCGGTATAAGAAAACTGAGAGTTAGATGGGTTTCTTTACTTTTTCAACGGTATATAAATAAAGAAAAGAAAAGGTTTATCTAATGTAAGATTTACCACTAATCCAGAGTTTCAGTCAGACTAGGTTAGGCTATGCTATGGTACAAACATCTCAAGGGTTTGATTTCAGGTAGGAAAAAAAAAAAAAAAAAAAATCCCTTCTAATTCATGTTATAGGTCTGCTGCAGTTAGGTTGGGGGCTCTGCTTTACCTCCAGGGCTGAGTCTGAAGGATTTGTTATCTGGGAATGAGATCAGTAACATTTACATGTGAAAGACAATTCCAAGAATTATATACTAGATCTTAAATGCTTCTCCTTTTTAAAAAGATTTTATTTATTTATTTGAGAGAAAAAGAGAGAGCATGAGCAGGGGGAGGGGAAAAGGCAGAGGGAGAAGCAGACTCCCCTGCCAAGCAGGGAGCCCAACATGGGCTCAATCCCAGGACCCTGGGATCGTGACCTGACCAGAAGTCAGACGCTTAACTAAGCCAGCCAGGCACCCCTTAAATGCTTCTACTTTAAAAAACTCTTGAGGTAATACTGATCAGATGTAAATCTATGCAACCTCTTTAGAAATCATTTTGAAAACTAAGTTCAAAGTGTGTGTATCAAGTGATGCTAAAATTGTTTGAAAATCTGTTTTAGGAATACACTCACAACCACTCACAATTTATTGCCCATAGAAGTCACACGGCCGTCCCATCTTCAGGAAATATGAACTATATTTGCCTCAAAGAAGGACTGAAATCTATTTCTGTCTCATTCACTATTTTGAGTGCATATGTATACATGTATGTTTACGTGTGAGAATATATAGATGTGAAATATTTCTTATATCCATTTCAATAAATATTTCCCATTAGTTTAATAAGAAAAAGTTTTCCTATTACTGTTAACTTACTATTACAATAAATTTGTAATTTAAACACTTAATATGTATTGTTTTTACACATATATGTGTGTATGAATATATAAAAGTGTGTGTTCTTATATTTTGTATACATGTGTTATGTGTATATATTTATATACATGTGAATGTATATTTGTGTGTGTATGTATATATGTATATGTGTATGTATATATGATAGGTTCTGTTCTTATATTTTATATATGTGTGTTATGTGTGTATGTGTGTGTGTATATGTGTATATGAACTTTTGTTTAAGCTTCTTTTTCCCTTTTTACTCCACATTTTTTTTTAATGTTATGTTTCCAGTTTCATTGTCCTTCCGTTGATACCTTCTGGGATTCATTTCATTATTTGAAAGAACTTCCTTTACAATGTTATCAATGTATTTGGCATTGTGTTTTTCCATATTTTAATGGGTCATTAAGATTAGGTCATTGATTCTTCCCAATAATAGATTTAAGTAGATATCTGGTTTTATTTATTTTTCAAAATAACTACATCCAAAATGATTTAGTGAGTCATGTATTCTCTCTCTGTTATTTTGAAATACAACTTTTAGCATAAACTCCCATGGTTATTCAATACTTTTAACTCTGCTTTATTGCTATGATTATTTATTCCTCAACTCCACAGGTTTAAGCATCCTAATATTAAAAGGTATTTTAATTCCTATGAAGATTAAGTCTTCATATTACCTTTCTTTTTCAAAATCTCTAGATGTTCTCACCCTTCATTTTTTTCAACAAAAACTTGGGTATTATAATACTTATTTCAAAAACTCAAGATATGTGTTATATTACTTTTATTGTTTAAGTTAAACAAGACCTATTTATTATGCATTAATATATTTACATATTGAATTTGGCACCCTATGGATTAATATCACTATAGTTATCTTTACAGTCTATGCTGGGGAGCATTCTAATAACAACTAAATAATACATTTATTCAAGTTCTTACAGAGTTCATCTCTGAAGCATTCTGAGCCTAGAGCAGTTTGGGGGAGTATGAGCAGGGAAAGGCATTCTTTAAAACGTATCAAGTTTTCAAATGATTTGTGTCTCAGGTTTTCATTACTTCTATTGTCATCTTCATAAATTATATTTTCTCAGAAACACATCATTTTTCATGGTTTCCAAATATTTAATGCATAATTTGGAGTAAAATGCCAACACAAAATATTCAGTTTATTCTATTATCTCTGTGTGTGTTTTCATATTTTTCAATGGTATTCTTGATATCATTTTCCCTTTATCAGATATATCAGTGCCTTATCGCACTGGTTTCTATTATATATTTGAATTTTAACTTTTTAGACTTAATTTCTGATTTATTATTTTGTATTTATGAATATTCTTGTTAAAGTAGTATAACAATTACTATAAAATATAGTGCCTTAAATATAAAATTTTATGCTCTCCCTAATGATTAATCAAAATCTAGGAAGGCCTTTGTTAGGCAGTTTTTATTTGAGATCAGTCATGTCATGAATTTGCATTGTTATAGAGGGTACTGCAGTCATCAGAAGGTTTGATTGGGCTGGGAAATTCTCTTCCAAATTAGCTCCCTCAAATTTCTGGAAATTTGGGGTCGGCTTTTGTTGGGACTCAATACCTCTGTATTTGGATCTCACCAAGGGGATACTTGAGGAGTCTAATTGTATGGCAGCTGGATTCCCCCAGAGTGAGTGAGCCAAAAGTCCAAAGTAAGAACTGCAGTGCCTTTTATGACCAAGCTTTTATATTCACAAATCATGACTTCTGCTGTACTTTTAGGGATTAAGGCAGTTGTAAAGACTTTGTCAGACTTAAGAAGAAGAAACATAGATCGCATTTCAACGAAGGAATGTCAAAGTCATTTTGAAAGTCAAATTGGAGACTAGTGTGTAGAATACATACTTGTGCAGCCACTCTTGGAAAATAAAATCTGCCAGTTTTCCCTCTTACCACAAATTTTATGCCTTTCACATGCAAGATATACTTCTTGTCTTCAGATGTAAAAAACAAAAAACAAAAACAAAAACTGTACTCACAAAGCTATACCCAAGGAATCACACAGCCTTTCTGAGAGCTGATGACTGATCCAGTATGTGGTTTTGAGGAATCATGGAGAATGGGAATTGGAGGACTCTCAGAAGTGTAAAAGTGTTGATGTAAAAGAAGCATGATTATTTTGCTGGTCAATTGATCTATAGCCAGAGGCTTTTTAATTGGAATGAGGTTTAGTGATTTTATTTTATTTATTTATTTTTTTTTTTAAAGATTTTATTTATTTATTTGACAGAGAGAAATCACAAGTAGGCAGAGAGGCAGGCAGAGAGAGAGGAGGAAGCAGGCTCCCTGCTGAGCAGAAAGCCCAATGTGGGGCTTGAACCCAAGACCTGGGATCATGACCTGAGCCAAAGGCAGCGGCTTAACCCACTGAGCCACCCAGGCGCCCCAGGTTTAGTGATTTTAAAACCAAGAGTCTACCACTAATTGTTTGGTTGGTTAAAAGGTTTTTACTCATTCAAATTGACTGAGTTTAGATGGTTATCTGTTCCCATGTTGCTGTGGTTATGGAACGATCTGGGTTTCCTAGGAGTATGGAAACTCTTTTGTATTCCAATCACATATAATTCTCTCTCACAGCCCTCAGAATTTCTTCTTGTCCTTCACATAAATACCTCTTTTATATAAGACTGGAATTTGTAGGAGTGTAGGGAAAGAGATTTATAGCCCATTAGAGGCCAACCTAAAAAAGCTATGAATAGTATCCATCTCATAAGTTGTTGTAAAGATTAAATAAGGGTATGTATTATGGAACCTATAACCTGAATAACATGCATATCAAAATGAAAATCTAAATGTATCTTTATGGTGACTAAATTTAATTAAGGAAACAGAACAAAGACCTCTTATTGTTTTCTTAATTCTCAGTTTTTGAAAAATAAAGTCAAGAATTAATCATAAATTTTCAGTGTTTCTCAAATATATACAAAAACACATCTTCCCAAAGAATGCAATATTTCTATTTTATTTTTAAAAATAAAGGTAATTTGTCTGTATTAAACATCCCAGCATACGTAAAATCTAGGTGTTCAGATTTTTAGCCTGGCCAATCCAAGCAAATATCATAAACATAATTAAAAACAAATAAAATATTTGGCAAGCTAGCAATTAAAGACCATTTAATTTTCCTCTTAAATAGTATCTGTAAAAATCTATAGAAAACATCATCTCTAAGGATAAAATATTAGCAACATATTGAAGTACTTATTCTGGGAAACCTGATTCTGTGTATAACTTAATTTTATAGACAGTGAAACTGAGGATTAGGTTGGCTATGCTAATATGTCCAAGGATATATATCAAGAGAGCAGGCCCAACAGGATGAAATCCAAGGCAGCTTGATCTGCAGACCGGCTCTTAACCATCTATGTACAGTCTCTCTTAGTAACAGTATATATGCGAAATTCATTAACTCTCTCCATCACCACAATTAAAAAGTATAAATGAGGGGTGCCTGGATGGTTCAGTCATTAAGCCTCTGCCTTAGCTCAGATCATGATCCCAGGGTTCTGGGATCAAGGAGCCCCAGCATCAAGCTTCCTGCTCAGCGGAAACCTCCCTCTCCCTCCCCCACTCTCCCACTTGTGTTTCTTCTCTCTGTGTGTCTCTCTGTCAAATAAATAAATAAAATCTTCTTTTAAAAAGTATAAATGGGGGTGCCAGGATGGCTCAGTGGGTGAAGCTTCTGCCTTCAGAACTCATGATCAGGTCATGATCTCAGGGTCCTGGGATGGAGCCCTGCGTTGGGCTCTCTGCTCCGAGCAGGGAGCCTGCTTCCCACACCCCGCCTGCCTGCCTCTCTGCCTACTTGTGATCTCTCTCTGTCAAATAAATAAATATATATATATTTTTTAAAAGTACAAATGACATATACTAAATATCCCATTCATGTTAGCAACAATGATTATAAAATATATTGGAATTTACCTAACAGTGGTGTCCATCTCATTTAAGTGAAACTATAAAATCCATTTGAGATATATATATGAAGACCCAAATAGGTAGGTAATTCTTTAAATACACATATAATATTAAAAGGACATTAATTCTCCCCCCCAATAAACCTATACATTCAGTAAAATATCGATTAAAATCTCAATGAGATTTATTTTGGAATTATCATGAATAATGTTAGGAGACAAGGAGAAAAATTTTTTAAATATGCACAACTGATTGGGGATTAATTTTCAACATTTATAAAGAACAGACAAATGAACAAAATATAAAGAATTTTGTAGAAAAACTATAAGTACAAATATATTATTCTACAAAATTATTTAAATAACTATTTTTTAAAGATTTTATTTATTATTTATTTGAGAGAGAGACAGAGATAGTGAGAGACAGCACGAGCAGGGAGGAGAAGGTGAAGCAGGCTCCCCAAGCCAGATGCAGGACTCAATCCCAGGACCCTGGGATCATGACCTGAGCCAAAGGCAGACACTTAACAGACTAATCCACCCAGATGCCCCTATTTAAATTACTTTAAACATACGAAGTGCTGCTCAATTTCACCAAAAATCAAGAAAATGAATATTGATGCAACAATGAGATTGGCAAAAAATAAAATGATTGTAATAACTACTGCAGAGAAATTTGGGGAAATGAGAACACTCATACAATATTGATAGGGGCATATATTTTTAAAGGCCAATTTGGCAGTAACTATTAAATATAAAATGTGCATAACCTTTGCCTCAGCAGTTTTACTTCTAGAACTTCTACTTGAAAATAATTCAATATAGATGCATGAACACGATAAGATTGCTTTATTGTTTATAATAGTAAAGAGAAAAAAAAAGTTTGTTTTTGATGGCTGCATCAGAAGCTATAAACAAAAAACTCTTTAATCACGCTATATTCAGACTAGAATATCTCAATAAGCAGCTATTTATAATGAAACACATATTACTAAAATAATTTGTTGATATGAAAATATATCTACAAAATATGAAGATACGTTTTATATATATATATATATATATATACACACACATATATATATAATTTATGCCCCAAATAAATATATGAACAAAAATACAGAAAAAGAATGACCTGATACACAAAAATATTCTGTTATTACTACCAAAAACAGGAAAAATGGGAAATGAAAGAGTAGGTATTAATTTTTTTAAACAATGTATTCCATGAATTATACTAGTGATGTACTTATTAATGTAATGTTTTTGTATTATTAGATTTTGAATTTTCATACTTTTTTTCAAAATACTAGAACAGCTGAGAGCAGTTACATTTATGGAGGTTTGTTTAGGAGAGAAATAATACACTTCCTACGGGATATTTTTATTTTAAGAGACATTCAGGGACTACTTACATTAACACTACCTGGGAAGACTGCTAAAAATTAGTTTCCCCTTCCCATCAAACACTTGTGAAAAAAATAATTGATGGAACTCAGTTTTGTATTGAAGAAGAAAGCTCTTAATTGTTATGTACACCAAAATTTGAGAACTGATTTAGATCTAAGGTTTGAAGGAATCCACCAGAGAAGAAAGTTGCATATCTAGAAGATATTATCTGTCTATATTATTGTTCTTGGGATTATGTACCCAGAATTCATCAAAGTTAAAAACAGCCTTAGGAAAACTGATGCTTTATTTATTCAAGGAAGCTGTTAAAGATATTTTCCTGTGAATATATCATTGTAATTATGCATACAAAGTTTTTTTGTTTTTTTTTTTGCATACAAAGTTTTATTTTAGGTAAGTATGTTGTCTTCAAAGTTACTAAAAACTACTTAAATCACTAATTTTTGTATTTATTTTTATTTATCTTCCAAGAAATAATTAAATGCGTGACAACATTACTAACAGTACCCTCCCTATTCTGTTTATTGTTTCTATTATTTCTATTTTATATTCCAGTTTTATTCTAATTTGGGGTATTTTTATGTATAAATGTAACTACTCATATTTTCACTTTTTAAATTTAATACATGTTAATAACCTCAACATTACTTCCACTCACATAGTAAACAATAAATAGATAGATGATAGATAGATGATAGATAGATAGATAAAAATGTAGAATAAATATATAGGTAATTTCAAGGTAGATAGATTTTCTTAAAAACAAATTCTGGATGTACATATAAATTATATATATATATGTATATATATATATACACATACACACATTATATATATGATATTTTAAAATGTGGTTCAATTGGGGCATATTTCATCTATTACTTATGACATCAAATATATGAGTTATATTGCCAGGGCAATGAAACTACATTAGAATTCAACAACTAAATGGTAGAAAAATCAAATAATAAATGAGTTTCAAATTTTCAAATATGACTTAAAATACTACTAATTTTTAGAATGCTCACTGTAAATTACATAATGTTTTCTTTTTTGCATAACTTTATTTCAGGAGGTAAGAAGTGTATTAAATACATCCCTCACTTTCAGTGTTGTTCTCAAAAAGAAGACAGATTTTGTCTCATAGGGTATGGGTTCCAGAAGCTAGTAGACATACAGAGGTTCCTAAAATAAATCATTAAGAAGAGTATTTTTTAAAGATGTATTTATTTGAGAGAGAGAGCACCTGAGCAAAGGGAGGGACAGAGGAGAAGAAAGAGGGACAAGCAGACTCCTAGCTCAGGGGGACCTAATATGGGGCTCAATCCCAGGACCCTGAGATCATGACCTGAGCCAAAATCAAGAGTCAATGCTCAATGAACTGAGACACCCAGGTACCCCAAGAAGATAATTTTTAAGATTTAAAAATATTTTAAAGAAAAAGTATAAAGAAAGTAAAATAAAACTAATGTAAATTGGAATTATTGAGGTATAGGAACAGGATTTGAGAAACATATTTTTAGAAGACAGAAATGCTGAAAGCCTAAGGAATTTCTTCTCTAAAATTTTGTTGCTTGTCAATCATAAAATACCAGAAATATGTTAATTATGCATGTGTAAATTTTCTTGTTAATGCCCTGTAGGCGACGGATTTATTGTGGAATATAGTTATGAGTTTATTACAGAATTAGGGGGATCTGCAGACTTGGATGGGGAAAACTACACTTTTATTTTTATGAATCTCTAGCCACTTAATTATGAATGTTGCAGCAAACTATAATAGTATTAGAAAGACACAGTTTTATCAACAGTAGAAATCAAAGCAATTGAAGTTTTTCTTGTTAGACATATTATTTGATTTATTAATAGACATTATTTGATGTATTAATACAGGATTTTGTGAGTTTTTATATTTTGATAATGGTATGTTAGATAATGTTCTTTGTAATCATATATATTCTAGATTGTACACTTAAAAAAAAATTCATCCACCTTACCAGACTGCCAAATGAGTCAGTAACAGGCCAAAAAGTTAAGAAACATACAAAAGTATAACTTGTTACTTGATAAAATAGTGGAAAATATTACTATAGTGAGGCTGTAAATATTATTATAGTGTGCCTGAAAATATTACTATAGTGTGGCTGAAATTTTTATTCATAAATCTTGAAGAATGTAAATTTTTCTTGAAAACCTTTAAAGCAGGTTTAATCCTCTCCAAAATAAATCAATGATTACGGTAATTTACTATATGATTATTGACTACATTACTTAAACACACTTTTTTGTTTTTGTTTTTTACCTTCCCCCTTAATAAAGGATATAGCAGGAGCAAAATTGTGTTGATAGAATATCTCTTATTTCCTTCACATTGTTTGAATGTTCGTTTTTTCATTTGTTTTAATCTGGACAGGATCTGGAGATAACTTTGGTTTACATCCCATGATATATAGATAAATGATGCCATTTCAAATTATTGTTATATAGATTATTCCTATATATAGATCATTTTAACACTATATAAACATTTTATTGAAAAATTTATGATTCTTGAGACACCTAATGGCTTAGTCTGTTGAGTGTCTGCCTTCAGCTCAGGTCATGATATCAAGGTCCTGGGATCAAGCCTTGCACTGGGCTTCCTGCTTAGAGGGGAGTCTGCTTCTCCCTCTCACTCATCCTCTGTACACTCTTTTCTTTGTCTCTCTCTCTCTCTCGCAAATAAATAAATAAATCTTTAAAAAAAAGAAAAAAATTGCTAATTCTTACCTCCATGCTATGTGATTTACTTTATGTGATTTACTGTCTGAACTTAAAACATTGTCTTAACATGCTTTTATTTACACTGTTATAAATATATTGGGTATTAGCATTTATGTTTCAAATATACACACAAAAATAGATAATAGGTAAAAAAATAGAAATAATAAATATGTAAGTTGTTTTAAGTCATATTTTCCAATTAATCATGTTCTGATATTTCCATCATTTGTCAAATACTAAGAAAATATTTTATGAAATATTCTATTTCATCTATTTTGACATAAAATTAATATACAAAATATTAGTCTAAACCTTTTAATGACCTAGTTTATACAATTTATTAGAAGTAGTTTTTTTTAATTCTACAAAATGTTTCACTTCACTTCCTGTTTTTTAAACACACACATAAACACACTTGAATGCATGTAAATGTCATCAACATAAACTTGAACTGACTATTCATAATAGTTTATATTTATGATAGCTGCATTTGTACCGACACAGTAACAAAATACTTCTGCAAGTGCACATGCAGATATTCAAGTTTATACAAATATTGAGATGTCTACACTCATGCTTTCACACATATCTCAGATATGTTCATTCTCATGTATGCAAAGTTGTTCAAAACAAGGCTATGGATGGCCCATCACTATTTGTAATGACTTGATGGTACACAGTTATCTACCCTGAAGAGAAATCCGAGTCTATTTTATCAGTTCAGAGAATAGTCTCAGCAGAAATGTAAATGACTACCCATGTTGTAAATACAGCATGTAAATAAAATATGTATGTAAACAAAGCCTCCAAGTGTGAATGGAATAGATGGATATCATGACAGATGTGTTCTGAGAGCTTGTCACCCCAGTCTTCTGAATGGGCAGCAAGAACCATCTGAAGTAAAAACAGAGAAAGGAGGGAGGGTGAATGATGATCTCATTACTTGAGTTTGAAGAAGGAAGTTAAACTAAATTTATATATTAGTTTCCTATAAGAAATAAAATTAACATCCAGTTTAATCTAAAACAATCAATTGGGGCAAGAAGGAAAAAAAAATCTACAAAATGACAATTGGGGAAACACATGACTTTTCAAAGAAATTCAGAGATTTATTTTTTTCCCCTGGGTATTTAGTGCTACCTGAGGGAAAGGGATGAAAATTTTAAGATTTTTTTCATTCTAATAACTTTTTTTTATTTTTTAAAGCAGTTTTTAAAATTCCTGGTAAGTGACACCGAAAGGAAAGATCACCTACTTCTTTCTTTCCTTAAAAAGCACTTTGCTGTGTTGTTCTGTGATCTGAACTACGGATTATTAAAAAGCATAACATGTCTCACACGTGGAAACCATGTCTCCGTGCAGCTTTCACCAATAATAAAGCTAATAGTTTTATCTTCAGCTTCCTGACTCTATTGTCCCCACCACTGGTTCAAAATTTAGGAAAGAGACTTTTATTTACCTCAACTACTAAAATTCTTCCTTGGAACATTCTTAAAGGCTTAGCCAATCTTTCTTGTGATTATTTTCCTTGGGACAAACTCATTTCTATACAAAGAGAATTATTTCCTAATATAAATGAACAACAATACAGATGAAATACAGCTGAAAAAAAATTATGCAAAGCTGCTAACTAGTCTTAATTTAAGCTTATTATCATAAATCTCAGATGGAGATGGACACTACCACCAATAGTGCAGCATTTAGTTATATTTTGTTTTGTCACTTCCTGAAATGATAATTTATAACTTTAACTTCTTCACAGGAAATTTCCATGTTCTCTCCCTCTTCCTTGCTATCAACAAATAATTTTGGCTTAAACGTCATT
This sequence comes from Enhydra lutris kenyoni, assembly GCF_002288905.1. Taxonomy (NCBI): domain Eukaryota; kingdom Metazoa; phylum Chordata; class Mammalia; order Carnivora; family Mustelidae; genus Enhydra; species Enhydra lutris. The sequence goes on along the minus strand of NW_019154099.1, from coordinate 40,867,775 downwards.
GAAAATAAGAGAGGCAAGGCAAATTTCATATAATGCCAATCAAAATTATTAAGTTTTAAGTGTCTGTAGACACATGATGCTACTCTCTCTTCTTATATTCCTAGATAACCTGAGCAGGCCAAGTCCGCACACTGAATTGCATAGCATTTCTCTTCGAGGAAGTTTTTCCCGCAGTCATCCCCTTTATCTCTTGCAGAATGAATTGTTTTTCACCCTAATATACATTATTCATGTCAACACACAAATATGCTCCATTTTCTCTCATTATTTATCTACCTCCCCACTTATGAAATATCCTTCTTTAACTCGTAACTCAGTCTAGCAATTGATCTGTATCCCCCACAAGCTTCTTACAAGACTTGTATTTGTTCTTTATACTTCTACCTATACGCCTTTCTCATTCAACTTAAATCAGAGAAACACCAAAAAATGGATCTTACTAAAGCCACTAGTTACGATGTTGACAAATCCACTCATCTAGCCTAATCTTATTCACCCTCTAAGCAATGTTGAATGCACATATTAAGGTTTGCCTTCTCAAAATATTTTACTTTATTGCCTTTCTTTACACAGTATTTTCTGATTTTCACCTACTTTACCATAAATTCCTACATATTTTTTTTCAAGATTGTTCCTCCAATTAGAGATATTATTTGGGAATTGTGAAGGGTTGTGTACTAGGTTGTCTTCTCTTGTCCATCTGAAATGTTTCCACTGATTATTTATCCTAGTCTTTGTCCTTATAGTCAACATTTCAGTGCTGAACACTTCTTCTACCTTATATCTCCAGATCTGGTTTCAGTATTATATCTTGAATAATTTCCAGAATTAACATGTTAAAATGAAAAGTCTTACTTAATTCTCTTTGTTCATTTAGCAAAGGGGTGTGAGTCTTCTCCATTCTCATATCAATAGAAGATATTACCAGCTTGTTTATTAGTCCAATTCTAGCCTAATTTTTAAAATTATTTTCTGGAAGCCTAATATCCATATCTCAATCTAAAAATCTTAACCCTACCTCAAAAACACTAAATCAGTGCAGGGTTTTTTTTTTTGTTTTGTTTTGTTTTGTTTTTATTTTTATTTATTTATTTATTTATTTATTTATTTATTTTTTAAACATATAATATCTTTTTATCCCCAGGGGTACAGGTCTGT
>NW_019154099.1:40789726-40861617 GCF_002288905.1 Enhydra lutris kenyoni | reverse complement strand
TCCTCCTCCTTGTTTTGTTTTTAATTCACTAGTACAAACATAGCCACTAGTACCAACATAGTCAAAATCACCATGCAGTCATCCATCCAGCATGGGACTGGCAATCAACAACACTATCCACATTCTTCTTTCATGATCACCTCCCAATATGTAAGCTGAAATTATTGTATTTCATTCAACTCAGTTACATAAAGACAATCTGCTAAAAGGGCTTTAGTCCATAAATAAAATATCAATAAATAATGAAATATAGAAAAAGTATAAACCATCTAATAACAATACCAAAACAAGAAATTAAAAATAAAATAAGTAGGGCGCCTGGGTGGCTCAGTGGGTTAAAGCCTCTGCCTTCGGCTCAGGCCATGATCCCAGGGTCCTGGGATCGAGTCCCGCATCAGGCTCTCTGCTCAGCAGGGAGCCTGCTTCTGTCTCTTTCTGCCTGCCTCTCTGCCTACTTGTGATCTCCATCTGTCAGATAAATAAATAAAATCTTTAAAAAAAATAAAAGTTAAAAAAAATGCCTTACTGATTAGATAAGAAAAATAATAAAACAAAACTCAACTCTTGGGTGACAGAGGAAAATATTAAATGACACAAATAATGTGTTTTAAGACAGGAGAAAATAAATTGAAAAATAATATAAAAGAACTAATAATTACTTTAAAACATTAATCAACATAAATTTCATACCCTTAAATATGTATTTAAAAATATAAAGATAAGGGAAAAATTGATCAAGTGTATCTTGTGACAATGATTTTCAACTTTGTGGAAACCAGGTGAATTTAATAACCTACGAAAAGATAACTTACCAATATACTTTCCAAAACAAAGAAACTCATTGTTATTACTGAATCAGAGATTTTGTAATGAGCTAATACACCTAATGAATACCTGTGGATAAGAAATATTTCATAAATACATTATATGAAATGTTTAGAGAATATATGTATAATATTTAAGTAATTTCAGAGCTTAGGGAAAGAATACTACCATAATTCCTATAAGCTACCCAACATTGACAGTAAACCTGAAAAAGAAAGCAGTAAAATAAAAATTAGAGGCCAGCAACACTTAGAAAAATATCACTTATGAGTATATAAAAAGTAGTGTGTTTGGAAGTAAGAAAAGTAGTTCATATACAAATATAAATAAGCAAGCTGATGCAGAATTATTCTTAAAAGAAGAATATTAAGGAGAAAGGTGAGTAGAACGTCAGGGTAATTGTAAGATATGACAAGGAACGCAGTATCATGGGGCACCTGAGTGGCTCAGTCTTTAAGCATCTATCTTCGGCTCAGGTCATAATCCCAGGGTCCTGAGATCAAGCCCAGCATCAGTCTCTCTGCTCAGTGGGATGCCTGCTTCTCCCTCTCTCACTCCCTCTACTTCTGTTCCCTTTCTCATTGTCTCTCCCTCTGTGTCAAATAAATAAATAAAATCTTAAAAACAACAACAACAACAAAAACCTTAGCATCATAACAAGGATAAAACAAACAGATTAAGACTAGAAAAGACAAGGACTAGGATTAATAGAAAATATGATTTATTATTGTGTAAAAATAACAGTTGATATCAGTGGAAAGAGAGATGAAGTTGGATTCATCAACTCCTAGCAAACTAGAAAGAAAACAGCATTAATTAAATAATTAATAGCTTTTAAAAAGTCAAATATTATAATTAATGGTCAAATGCTGGTAGAATTATCTCTGAAGGTGAAATTGAACCAAGGAGGCCTCTTGTAATCTTTTCTATTTAACAATGTAGTAAGACATGAAAAACAATTAAATGTATAAAAAACAAAGAAAGAAAAACAAAGAAATAAATGTGATTCTCTTATTACAGAATTGTGTACTTCAAAAATCTAGAAAAATGGTTTAAAAATCAGTAACTTTTAATAAGTAAATTTAATAATAATGAGTGAAATTTACAGCTAAAACTTATCTTTGGTTCTTATAAGTTCAATGTATTTTAATTCTCTATATTAGCAACAAATATTTAGAAAATTTAAAAATCGATGAATTAAATATTATACATAAGAATAATTCTGAATAAAGATATACGAACCCACCCAATATTATATTATTGAGAACATTTCATTAAAACATTAAATAAAATAGTAGGCTACATAAAATTCATGAATAGAATGCCAGGTTAATTTAAAAATTGCATTACCAATTATCAATAATTACTAAAATGTATCAAGAATTAAGAATGTATATTGGTGCAAAGATAGCCAAGTCAGTCCATGTAACAAAATAAAGAATACTGAGTACAGGAAAAGGTTTAACTGTATTGGACACAGTGTATAACAAACATGATATTCTAATGCTGTGGAAGAGAGGATGGTATTTTAAATAAATGGTGCTAGGTCAATAAATACATGTATATGTATGTATGGGGGAGGGAGCAAAGAGAAGAGAGGAAAGAATGAGAGGTGAAGGAAGGACAGGAAGAGAAAAGGAAAAGAAAGGGCAGGGAAGAGAAAGGAAGGGGAAGGCAGGGAAGGGTAATAGAAAACCTTCACTATACACCATTTGAAAATATCATTCCATTTGGATTGTAGATTTAAATGTAAAAGGCAAAACAATAAATTTCTAGAACACAGGAAATTAAAAATTCATTCGTTATCTATACTTAATGAGAACAAATACATATTTCGTAATCCAAAAGCCAATGTTACTAGCCTCAAAGGACAGTAACAATAATAAATTCAAGGTCTAACATTCTTCACAAAATTCTAAAACATTCTTAAGACAAATAAGACATGTCAGTGTAGGGGTATTGGATACTTAGAGCAACAACAAAAAGCATATTAAATCTATGTAAAGACATGTCATAAAAAATTAGAAAAATGAATGTTTGAACAGGTACTTGATGGGTGAGGATATCCAAATGATCAATGAACATATAAAAGATAATTAATCTCATTATTCTTTGAGAGATTTGACAAATAAAATCACTGACATTATCCTAAATGGCTTAAAGACTGATAATCTTAACATTTCTGAGAACATGGGGAAAATATTTGGTAGTATCTACTATAGGTTAATGTATACCAAAGCTATGCCCTAACATGCTACTCTGGTGAATGCTGAAGAGAAATTTATGCACATCAGAATGTACAAACATGTACAAATAAACACAAAATCTAACCACAAGACACACTAATAGATTATTCATATTAACTAACAACTTGAAAATAATCCAAATGCCTGTTGAAAGTAGAATGGTAAATATACTGTAATGTATGAACATGAAGGAATAGTATACATAACAGATAATTCTTATAACACTGAGTAAAATAGCCTAAAGTAAAATAAGTAAATACATTTTTTATTTACATCAAGCACTAATTAAGGATATTTGGCTTACGGTGTTAGAAGTCACGATATTTACCTCTGAGGAGGAGCAGGGTCAATGAGTAGAAAGTCATAAGGAAAACTTCTGGAACACTGGCGATATTATATAGCTTACATGGCAGATGGAAACATGAGTGGATAAACTATGTGAAAAATTTATAAAATTGTGCTCTTAAAATTTGTGTATTTTTCTTGTATAGATTTTTCTTTTTTAATGGAATACTTTTATTTTTTAAATTTTTGTTGAAATATAATTAACATGAAGCATTATATTAGTTTCAGATGTACAAAATAATGATTTGATATTTGTATATATCGCTAATGATCACCATAATAAATGCAGTTAACATCCAATATCATACATAGTGACAAATTTTATTTCTTGTAATGAGGACTTAAAATCTACTCACTTAACAACTTTCAAATATACAATAAATATTATTAACTACAGTCACCATTCTGTATATTACGTACCCATGAATTATTTATAACTGAAAGTTTGTACCTTTTTTCCTCCCTCACCCATTTCACTAACCTCTATTGCCCCCACCTCTAGCAGCAACTATGCTGTTCTCTGTATCTATGAGCTTGTCTTTTGTTGTTGTTTTTTATTTCCACAAACAAATGAGATCATTTGGTATTTGTTTTTCTTTATCTTACTTATTTCACTTAACATCACACCCTCAAGTTCTATCCATATAATTGCAAATGGCAAGATTTAAATTTTTTTTTCATGGTTGAATAGTATTCTTGTGTGTGTTTGTGTGTGTATCTTACACCTTCTTTATCCATGAATCCATTGATGGGCACTTAGATTGCTTTCATAACTTTATATTTTTATTTTTTATTTATGTTTTTAAGATTTATTTACTTCTGGGGGCACCTGGGTGGCTCAGTGGGTTAAGCCTCTGCCTTTGGTTCAGGTCATGATCTCAGAGTCCTGGGATTGAGCACCACATCCAGCTCTCTGCTCAGCCAGGGAGCCTGCTTTCCCCTCTCTGCGGGCCTCTCTGCCTACTTGTGACCTCTGTCTGTCAAATAAATAAATAAATAAATAAAAATTTTTTAAAAAAGATTTTTTTACTTATTTGAGAGAAAGAAAGAGGGAGCATGGGCAGGAGGGGCAGAGGGAAAGGGAGAGAGAATCTCAAGCAGATTCTGCTGAGCATGGAGCCTGACAAAATTCTCTATTTCACTACTCAAGATCATGACATGAGCCAAAACCAAGAATCAGATGCTTAATGAACCTCACCACCCAGGAGCCCCATAACTTATTTTTAAAATAAAGTTCATTTTTAAAAATTGAATATATCTTTAAAATTATATACTAAACTAGTTTTGGAAAGGATATATATATGTGAAATATCATTATGGATAGACCTTATAAATACAATATAATACTCAGGAATCATTAGCAAAAGAAACCGCAAATGGTTAACTACATAGGGAGTAACTGGATAAATGAAATAAAGGTGTGGAAGGGACACATACTCTCCACTATATCCACTTTGATCTTTTTTGAAATACGTATCATGACTTTTAATTGAAGACTACTATAATTACAGCTAACAAAAATTTAAAATATTATTTTAGAATTCCCAAGAAAATTGTGTAAGTTCTACAAAATAAGGCAACGAAGTAAAAAACCTTGAATATCACTAGAATAATAATACACATCATGTCTTTGTTTTAAATGATTATTTGCAAAATGTATTTGAACATGTAAGGTGTATCTATTAACATTTCATAAAAATATCACCCAGCAGAATAAACATTTTGGTAATACTAATTAAACTTAATAATTTTAGTTGAAATACTCTATCAATACTAAAGAATATGGAAAAACAATTTTTTTGCAGGAAGAATAACAATAAGATGAATAAAATGACAGAGACAGAGGCAAATAAAAACATAGTTTCATTCACTAAGAAGATACTTTGTTAGTTTAATGTTTTTCTGTTTGCTCTTGGAGTGAATGACCTTTTTTGTCATACTGATCATTTATAGTTGTCAACATTATTTATATTTGTGATAGGTAAAGCATAACATTACTATATGACAACACAAGAGCATATCAATGTCACAATAACTGATTGTGGAACCACCCAGTGGTGTGATAAAGAGGTAAGAATGTAAATAAAGGGAATAGTCTTTTTATTGTTGTCATTTAAGAGTTTTTTCATTTCTTTTAAATTTACTTTTAATTTTTCATAGATCATGCCATAAATTAAGACATTTTATTGATACAGAGTTCATGAATATTATTAACACTTCCGTAGAATCAGCTAACCATCACTACAATCACGTCTCAGAACAGTTCTCCTACCTTAAAAACATCTCCCTCGTTTTATCCCTTTGCAATCACATCCAACCCAAGACACACACACAGACATACAGTTAACCCATATCAAGCACTCATAGGTTCTCTGACACTGTAACTGTGTCTTTTAGAAAATGGACTATAAATGGATCACACAGCAGTGATTATCATTATGCCGATGAAGGAATCTTTTCAAATGGCAGGAAATTGTTTTAAACTGTATTTTTCATCAGCATAATGTATCTAAGATACATCCAAATTGTTGGATGTATCAAAACTTGGCTATTTTATTATTGTTGAATTCTATTACATTGTATGAATACAAATGCTCTAAACACTCATGCACAAGTTTTTGTGTGAACATGGTTTTTATTTCTAAATATTGCTTTTTCACATGGTGAGTTTATGTGCAATTATATAGGAAACTTCCAAACTGTTTTTCAAAGTGGCTATATCATTTTGTATAGTCGTCAAGAATGTATGGAAGTGCAAGTTGCTCAACAAACTTGTTAGCACTTGATATTCTCAGTATTTTGTTTTTAACCACTTTAAAAAGGGTATGGGACTATCTCACTGGGATTTGAATTTACACTTCCCTAATAGCTAACTATGTTGAACATCTTTCTATATGTTTATTTGCCATATTTATATTCTCTATGGTAAAATGTCAATTCAGATATTTTGCCCATTTAGATCACTTGTTTTCTTATTATTTTATTTACAGTTACTTATATACATAAATACATACATGTACTTAATACATATATCTGTATACTTTATACATTTTTATGTTTGTTGGTACATGATTTACTTTGCTTGAACTGTCTTTCAAGGAAGCAAAAATATTAAAGTAATGAATTCAGTTTATCTATTATATTTCTTCTTTTATGAACGATGTGTTTTCTAAGAACCTTTGACTAAGTCCAGGTCACTAAGATAGTCTTCTAGGTGTTTGGTATCTCATGTATTGCACTGGTATCTTGCATTCTAATCATAGTTACTATTTTTTTGCATAAAGTTTGAGGATTAGGTTGAGTTTTTATGTTTGTACATTTTTGTCTGTTTTTGTACATGAATGCCCAATTATTTCAGCAACAGTTGTTAAAAAGACTATTATTTCCTACTGAAAATACTTTGCAGTATTGTTGACAATCAATTGGCCTTGATTGCATTCATCTGTTTCTGGTTTCTATATCCTGCTTCATTGATCTATTCACTTATACCTTTATCAATATTGCATTGTCTTGATTACTGTGGCACCATAACAAATTTTAATATTGTATAGAGTGAATCTTCTTATTTTATACTTCTTTATTAAAATTGTTTTAGCTATTTTAGTCTCTTTGTTCTCCTTATGCAATTTAGAACTGTGTATACATTTAGAAATCTAGATTCAGAATCTGGAATAAATATATCTGCACATGATTTATTAGATTGGTACTTAAGCATTTCTGAGTTAGTGTAATTTTTAAAAATTTTACTTCCCAGTCATCAATTAAATGTGATTTAATTTTTTATAAAGAAATGTGATTGAACTTTTCATGTTAACAGTGTATCCTGCTAGCTTGCAAAACTCATGTTTTGGTTTTAAATGGTGTTTGTTTCTTCATTTGTTTTGTAGATACCTTGGAATTTTCTACATAGGCAAATACACAATCTGTGAATAAGCTAAGTTTTTTTTTTTTCTTCCCTACATTGTTTTCTATTTTTACAGCATTGATTATTTTGCTCTTCTACATACTGTTTCCTTCCTTCTGCTAGCTTCAGGTTTATTTTTCTCCTTTCCAAAGGTAGAAGCTTTAATTGCTGAATTGAACACTTTATTCTTTTTCTAATGTAAATATTTACTGCCATAAATTTACCACTACCTGTTCTAGCTAAATTCCTCAAATTTTGATATATTGTATTTTCATTTAGAATAAAATATCTTTCTAATTTCCAATGAAACATTCCCTTTGAATCAAGAGTTATACGGAACTGTGTGTCATCTAATATTGAAATATCTGGAGATTTTTCTATGAGCTTTCCATTATTTATAATTTAATTCTTTTAATATTTGAGAACATACTTTGCATGATTTCAAAATCTTTAGAATTTTTTTGACCCATGATATGATATCTCCTGGTGAACATTTCATGTATACTTGAAAATAATGTATATTCTTTCATTGTTGGTGGGTATATTAAAAACGGCAGTTAGCTCCAGTTGGTTGATGACATTGTTCAGTTCTACATCTTTGCTCATTTTCTGTTTACTAGATACCTTGATTACTGAAAGAAGAGTGTACAAATCTCTTGTGTATTTGTCTATTCCCATTTTCAGCTATTAGGGGATTACTTCTTCAATTCTAATCTTTTTCAAATTTCTCACATAGTCCAATACAATTATTTATCTTTGTTTTCTAGTGTGTAGTCCCTGACACGTGCTCATCATTTACTTGAAATTTATTGAATTTTTATAGTTTTTTGACAAAAGAGTGGCCACAACCTTATGCTAAATATAATCTAGAATATTTGTTTTATAAATTCATTTAAATAATTTGAATAAATATTTACATGAATTGAAAGGAGAACATATAATAAATTGTAATCAATATTTTGTGAATTTATAAAATGTCATACTTTTTTAAGATATTGCTTTGTGCTATTTTCACGGACCCTCATGGGCTTGATATGTATTTTAGCATTAAAAAGCTCATAGCCCTAAATGAAGCAACATGAAGATAAAATATAGTGTTTCTTATAGGAATAAACCAATCTGTTTATCATAGGACATATAGAAAATAATTATTTCCATTTGGAAATAAAGTAAAAAGTAATAAAATAAAAAGTTTGTGTTTCTACAGAGCTATAAAGAGTTAAAAAATAGAGAAGTATTCAGAGTCAAATCCCCAGGGGTATATATTTGCTAAATGATAGTGATTTTCCAGACAAACATTACTAAAATTTATTTTAGCTATAATTATAACAAATAAATTAGTGTTCTCATATACCAGTGAGTTTTATTTCATTATTTTCTTAATTTTAAAGAACTATCAATTATTTCAAGTTCAAGAGATTTAATGGGTAAATGTATAGATATAACTAAACTAATGTGATTTTATTATGAAGCATGAGATATACAAATATGTATATTCCCTTTGAATTTCTATATGATTATTTATCAAAATAAATGTAAAAAATTTACTTTACTTCTTAGGGTAAAACATTTTGATCTAGAAAAATAATATTTTATTTTTTTATGAAATAGTAAAATTGCTCTCAGGTATAGAGTAGTGATATATATTTAAGAAAAAAAATAAAATTATAAATATGGCTATAATTAATAGTAGATGATAGTCAATAGAAAAAATTTAAATGGTTTTTATTGCATGAAATCAGCAGTATTAGATTGCTGTTAAAATGTAGATATAGGGGCTCCTGGGTGGCTCGGTGGGTTATGTGGCTGCTTTTGGCTCAGGTAATGATCCCAGGGTCATGGGATAGAGCCCCAAGTCGGGCTCCTTGATCAGTGGGAAGCTTGCTTCTCCCTCTGCCTTCCACTCCCTTTGCTTGTGCTCTTTCACTCTCTCTGTCAAATACATAAATAAAATCTTTAAAAAATATGTAGGTATCAAAAATTTGTTCAATATGTTATATTACCAGTGATACATTATCAGTTGTTAGTTGCAACATAAAATGTTTTCCAAAAAAGTAATATTCCTCTGTATGCCTGAAGATTAGTAAAAACATTTACTGAAACAAAATGATGAGAGATAATATCCAAAACCAACACAGATTTTTTTACATAATATATAAAGAACATTTTGTATTGAAATAAGGATTATTTTTCTAATAGCTATACTATAATATTTTGTATCAACATTTAAATTCTGAAATCATCATTCACAAATTATTATTAGGAACCTTGCTTTTCTTCCAAGAAAAAGAGAGTATGATTATATCCATTGGTGTACAGTTTTGTTACATGCAATAAATGGCATTGGAGGAATACAAAAGAGCTCTGGACCTGTTTGCCTTCTAATATGATAATAAATACAAGGAGCTTTACATTTTTTTCACGTCCTATATTTAATATTTATGAGACTCTTGTCTTAAAGAAGATACTTCTAAAGCTAAAAATAAACATACCTATATACGTGCACTATATAATATAATGTGCCATTTTGTAAAGGTAAGCTTATGCAAATTCTTAGTTTCTCATACTGCTTTTTAAACCTAATTTTGATGTTATTTTTAAGACATTCCAGGATTTCCATCTGTTAAAGCTGTATTTTCTTTATAATTTTTAGATTCTCCTATCAGAGTAGCATAGAAGGACTTCTAGTTAGCTGAAGACAATGGGGATGGGGTTCAAATTTTCCAATACTTCCTCCTCCCAAAATATAGAATAAATATGAAAAATACCTAGGTGGAAATCAGAGTTTCAGTATACCTAAGACAGAGAGTGCCTAAACTTCAGAATGAGCTCTTATTAAAAAGCAAACTTCTAATCCCAGGAAACACTTACTCAGGTACCCAATCTGCCACAAAGTTTCATGGAAGCAGACATAGGATGATAAAAATTATGAGATATCACAATAAGCTCAAGACTGATCTCAAACCACTGTCAGTAAGAACAAGTCTACCCTAAAACTGGAACACGCTTCAAAAAAAAAAAAAAAAAAAGCCTTGTAGATTAGAAAAATAGAATATAGTTTTTCTGATAACTCTGATCTCACATTCATAGACAAATGTACTGAGGCAGAAATGAACTGTACTTTTTTTCTGAAATTTTTATTAAGCAATTACTGTGTGTCAGATAGAACTAAGGAGTAAAAGAAAATAAGAGGTGAAATAAAGTATGAAAAAGAAATGTTTCCTTCTATGGGAGAAAATTAAATATAATGACAAGCAGATAATATACGGTTAATGAAGAAATTCATATAGTATGCCATGGGTATTCCAGATATAAACTGGCTAAGCAATAAATGATTCATCTTATTCTCTATTCTGAAGCAGAAGAAGGATGTAATTTATATTATTTAGCTCTCATTTTAAAATGGGTATAAATGAATTTTTATCTCACAGTTAATCTTCCTTAAACACAATTATTCAAATTTTCTAATTAATATTTCTTTGATTAGAAATATTTTGTCAGTGTACACTTTTTATGTACTGTTGACAATTTTAATTTGTTTTTAGTCATGGATAATTTAATAGCTATCTCCTGCTGACATCATTAATGAAATAGATCATGCTGCTTAAATCCTCCTTTAATTCAAGAAATTGAAACAGTCACCTGAAAAACAGAAGTTTTCAATAGAAAAATGCATTATTAATTCCCAGAGGATTCATGTGAAAGAATATGGCAGGCATGTGGGACATAAAATTAAAATATCATATTCAGCTATGTGGAAGTAATAAACTAACAAGAACAAATTGCTAAAATTTGCACATTTTTACATATATTGATACTGGTTGCATTGCAGAAGCAACTTCTAAAGCAGAGACATTCCAAGAATTAGTACAAGTGAAACAATTTGTGAAGGTAAGTAAGGTTATGTCCCATTTTATATTGGATTAAAAACTACCTACATGGTTTTCTTTGGCTTTTAAAGTAGACAACACAACATTCTTTTGTTCCCCTGGTACCTTGAATTTTCCTAACAGAGATAATATAAATGGAACAAAAAACACATTAAAACTTTCCCTAGTCCTTAGTACCTAAATTAACTTGAATTTCACAAATTGATTTAAAAAGTTGAAGAAAAATATACAAAAGCCCTAAGGGCCAGCTTTGTGATGGTAGTAGGTATTGGGGGAAATCGTACTATACTGGGAAGGGACAGTTTAAAATATTTTGTCTCATTTCTATCCCTGTTTTGGAGGGTTAGGTATAATCTTTATCAGTGTCTCAATTATTCCTCCATGTTAAAAGTTATCCTAAACATAAAGTTAGTAGGAATAAAAAGTGAATTCAATAGCCGCATAATATGTTAGAACACAGACTCTTAGAAGTCAATCTTTCTTTCCCTTAGAACATTTCTATAATAATTTAAGTTAAATTAAGGAATGTTTCATGGAGATTCTAATTGTTGTATAAACTTGGAAATTGCTTTCACAAAAATATTACTTCATTGCTATATTAAGTTCAGTTTCATATTTCCTTTCTTCTGTATTGTACAAATAAAATCTAAATGTTCATATTGGTTCAGTTATATTTGCCAGTACTTTTATTTCGAGAAGATCTTTAGGTCACAGAAATATCATTGAATTTTAGAGATAGAGAAGGAAGTCACAGGAGAAATCACATTTTTTATTGTTAAATCTCACATGAGTAACTGTTTATTCTTTTTCAAACACTTCAAAAGAGGCTAATTAAGTTAGAATGCGGAAAGTCAGTTTGTCTGACTCATTGCACACTATGAGTGGAAGGGAGTGTCTTTCTGAGTATGAAAAAGAACATAAAAAATGGGAAAGATTAGTGTTCATTTACCTAAGGTATGTATATAATAAGCGAGGCCCCTATGTCTCAGCAAGTATTAAGTAAAATAATTGTCTCCTTACTTGAAATATTTATCTCTAGATATACTTATTGTACTTTAGAAGTATTATATACTCTTCTGTCTTTATACATGTTTTACTATGACTTAACATTTTTAACAATTCCATGAATCAGAAAATATTATTCCATTTTACTGTTGTGAAAACCCAAACAAAGAAAGACATGTTGTTTGGTCAATTTCTTGCATAAAGCCAAGATTCTACCGACAAAATATGACTCCAGAGCCAGTACTCTTTACTACTCAACTAGATCACTGATCATTTTCGGTGATTCTTTTTTATATATAAAGAAATAATAGGGGCCCCTGTGTGGCTCAGTTGATTAAGGGTCCGGTTCTTGATCTGGGCTTAGGTCTTGATCTCAGGGAAGTGAGTTCAAGCCCCACTTTTATAAGGAAAAAAGAAAAATATGGCATACTATATAAAAGGAATCAATAAATAATATAACATTTATAAAGTTAAAATACAGTATGTATTTAATAATATGCAATGGATTATGATAGCAATTTATATTCTATTTACAGACTACTGTAAGACTATACTATATGTATCCATTATACAATATATATATATATATATATTGTATATATATATATATACACATATATATACTATATGTATCCATTATACAATAATGTATGAATTGTGTATTTCGAATCTTTGCTAGCTTAGTTGGGTCATTTTTCAGTGCGCTTTCCTCTGGACCAACAAGAGTTTTACATACTATGAAAGTAAGAGGTAGGCATATTAATAACAAAAATATTATTGATTATATAGATATAATTAAAGTTTTAAAGTAGCACTGTATTGTCAGACAGGCATTCCATTAATTTTCAACACCTATTAGAGCAACAGAGAATCTGAATAAATTATAAACTACCATTACACATTTTATATTGCTTTTTGATTCTATCTTTACATTTATAAAAAAAAAGTCTGATACAATTTATACCAAGTACTAAACATTAAGCTTTAAACAAATAAAAAATTCACAAAATGTTGATTGTTGCTTTTAATATGACATAACAGCCACCATATATTTGCTGGGGTCATTATTCTTTTTTTTTTAACTGTGTTATGTTAGTCACCATACAGTAGTTTTTTTTTTTTTTTTTTCCCATTAGTTTTTGATGTAGTGTTCCATGATTCATTACTTGTGTTTAACACCTAGGGCTCCATGCAATCCCTGCCCTCCTTAATATCCACCCCCAGGCTCACCTGTCCCCCCACCTCCTTCCCTTCTAAAACTCTGTTTCTTTCCCTGAGTCCATAGTCTCTCCATGGGGTCATTATTCTATACTGTTATTCTCAATACTGGAAATATTTTGCTAGTTTGTCTTTCTCAATAAACAACATAACATTTAATTTTGTATGGGCCAATCAGGAGAGCCTGAGCCATAATAGAAAATGTTTTGTTAGCTGGCTCCTCTAAATCAACACTCACCTAGTCTTCAACTGAACTGCTTCCTGAGAGGTATGTGAGATGAGGTCATTGAGAAAAGGTGCAGCATACTCAGCTGAGGATCATAGGCCATTGAGGGGGGGGGAAAATAGAAATAATTGTATTTTATAATTTAAAGAAAATGCTTGAATTTTATATAAATTCACCAATTAAAATATAACATTATAACTTTTCAGTGCCATTAACAACTTGGTATTTAATATTCCTATAATTTAATAATTTAATTTAATCCCACTTTCAAATGAGGGATAGAATAGAAGGGATAGAGGGATAGAAATACATTTAAGGCTTTTGATATATATTGCCAACGGAACAACTACAGTGTATAAAAAAAATTGTAAGGAAATTAAAAATATTTTTATAACTGAATTCTCACTCAAAAATTAGCATTTTAACTATCATTAAAATAGTAGTAATAATACTCTCGTGTGAAATTGGGCAGTGGGTGGCCAACTGCAGCTGTAAGTCAGCCACAGGATCACAAGGGTTAACAACTATGCAGTTAAACCATTCTGTCCCCATGTGGCCATTCTGTTTTGAGCTTCAGTACAATATTCAATAAATTTATGAGATATTCAGAACTTTATTGTGAAATAGACTTTGTGCTAGGTGATTTTGCCCAACCATAAGCTGATGTAAATGTTCTGAGCTCATTAAGGTAGGGTTAGCTAAATTATGATGTTCTGTAGGTTTGGTGCATTTCAACTAATGACAGGTTTATCAGGACACAACCCCATTGTAAGTCAAGGAAGATGTGTATACATAGAGTAAGTGCATAATGGAATACACACCAAGCTTTTGACATAGTTTGGTTTAGGGGATAGGTTTACATGAAATTATTTTTAAAAGATCATTTTAGCTTAAATGATATGAAATATATTGTTTTAATTTGGAAGCAAAATAGGAATTAAAACTTTAATTTTTAGAATGTTTAAATATTACCTCTGCAGATTCTGTCACTTATGTTAAAAAGTCCCTCTTTGGGACGCCTGAGTGGCTCAGTTGATTAGGCAGCTGCCTTAGCGTCCTGGGATTGAGTCCCACATCAGGCTTCTTGCTCGGCAGGGAGCCTGCTTCTCTGTCTGCCTCTGCCTGCCACTCTGTCTGTCTGTGCTCACTCGCGCTCTCTCTCCCCCTCTCTGACAAATAAATAAATAAAATCTTAAAAAAAAAAAGTCCCTCTTTACCTCAATAGTGTATGATGTTTTTAACTATGATTTCTGGTAATATATGTTTCAAATTTTGTCACATAATTTTTATTTCTTAATTATATTTAAGATTTTATATATAACTAAATTTACATTGCCATGATTAAGAAATTTTACTATAACTTTCCCAGATTATGTGTACTGTTATCTGAGAAAGAAATAAGAAATCTCAAGACTATAGATGGCCATAGGGATAAAGTCTGTGTGTATCCTAAATAATGTATATGTTGTTTATATTCATATATATTATATACATACATACACCATTTTATTTAATTAAACACATAGGCCTTGTAAAGTTGCTCAAATAGATTAATGATTCCTGAGCAATATTATATAATATATTCATGTAAAATAAAACCACAAGAGGATTTCAGTTGGGAGACAGTGGAAGGAGGAGGAAAAAAAATGTTCCCTTTGAATAAAAAACAGATAATTTGTTATGATGTGTCTTTTTCTTATGTAAGGACTCACACTAAGGCAGCATGAATGTGGTGTTTCAAACTGATGTAGCTTGTTATAAGCATTCAAGTATACCAATCCCACATTTTGTGTTTCTGCTCCTTAGCAGAGTAGACAAAGAAATTCTTACAAAAAATTATAATTGATGAGCAGGAAGACGGTGGAGAAGTAGCAGGCTGAGACTACTTCAGGTAACGGGAGATCAGCTAGATAGCTTATCTAAAGATTGCAATCTACAAGTTGCAATCTACAATCTACAATCTACAAATCTACACCTACAAATCCAACGGCAGATCGAAGAGAAGAACAGCAACTCTAGAAACAGAAAATCAACCACTTTCTGAACGGTAGGACTGGCGGAGAAGTGAATCCAAAGCGACGGGAAGATAGACCGCGGGGGGAGGGGCCAGCTCCCGGCAAGCGGCGGAGCAACAGAGCACAAAATCGGGACTTTTAAAAGTCTGTTCCGCTGAGGGACACCGCTCCAGAGGCTTAACCGGGGTGAAGCCCACACAGGGTCAGCGTGGCCTCAGGTCCCTCAGGGTCACAGAAGGATCGGGGGTGTCTGAGTGTCACAGAGCTTACAGGTATTAGAACGGGGAAGCCGGCTACAGAGACAGAGCCGAGGAGTGAGCTCACAGCTCGGGGTTACCTTGAACCGGTAGCAGGCTCGGTCAGCTCGGAGCGCGGCCAGAGGCCAGGGTGACGGGAGTAATTGGGTGCTGTTCTCTGAGGGCGCACTGAGGAGTGGCGCCCCGGGCTCTTGGCTCCTCCGGGCCAGAGACCGGGAGGCCGCCATCTTCATTCCCGCCCTCCGGAACTCTACGGAAAGCGCTCAGGGAACAAAAGCTCCCGAAAGCAAACCCGAGCAGATTACTCAGCCCGGCCCCAGGTAAGGGCGGTGCAACTCCGCCCGGGGCAAAGACACTTGAGAATCACTACAACAGGCCCCTCCGCCAAAAGATCCACAAGAAACCCAGCCAGGACCAAGTTCACCTACCAAGGAGTGCAGTTTCAATACCAAGGAGAGCAGCAGAATTCCAGAGGAGGAGAAAGCAAAGCACGGAACGCACAGCTTTCTCCCCATGATTCTTTAGCCTTGCAGTTAATTTAATTTTTTTTCTTTTTCAATTTTTTTTCTCTGCTTCTGCTAAATTTTTTTTAACTTTTACCCTTTTCTTTTTTAAAGTTTTTTAACTAGTTTATCTAATATATATATATATATTTATATTTTTTCTTTATTCATTTTCTTTTTCTAATTGTTTCTTTTCTTTCTTTCTTTCTTTCCTTTTTTTTTTTTTTTTGTTTTTCCTTTCTGAAACTCTTTTTATCCCCTTTCTTGCCCTTCACGATTTGGGATCTCTTCTGATTTGGTTAAAGCATATTTTCCTGGGCTTGTTGCCACCCTTTTAGTATTTTACTTGCTCCTTCATATACTCTTATCTGGACAAAATGACAAGGCGGAAAAATTCTCCACAAAAAAAGAACAAGAGGCAGTACCAAAGGCTAGGGACCTAATCAATACAGACATTGGTAATGTGTCAGATCTAGAGTTCAGAATGACCATTCTCAAGGTTCTAGCCGGGCTCGAAAAAGGCATGGAAGATATTAGAGAAACCCTCTCCGGAGAGATAAAAGCCCTTTCTGGAGAAATAAAAGAACTAAAATCTAACCAAATTGAAATCAAAAAAGCTATTAATGAGGTGCAATAAAAAATGGAGGCTCTCACTACTAGGATAAATGAGGCAGAAGAAAGAATTAGCGATATAGAAGACCAAATGACAGAGAATAAAGAAGCTGAGCAAAGAGGGACAAACAGCTACTGGACCACGAGGGGAGAATTCGAGAGATAAGTGACACCATAAGACGAAAAAACATTAGAATAATTGGGATTCCAAAAGAAGAAGAAAGAGAGAGGGGAGCAGAAGGTATATTGGAGAGAATTTCCCCAATATGGCAAAGGGAACAAGCATCAAAATCCAGGAGGTTCAGAGAACCCCCCTCAAAATCAATAAGAATAGGTCCACACCCCGTCACCTAATAGTAAAATTTACAAGTCTTAGTGACAAAGAGAAAATCCTGAAAGCAGCCCAGGGAAAGAAGTCTGTAACGTACAATGGTAAAAATATTAGATTGGCAGCAGACTTATCCACAGAGACCTGGCAGGCCAGAAAGAGCTGGCATGATATATTCAGAGCACTAAACGAGAAAAACATGCAGCCAAGAATACTATATCCAGCTAGGCTATCACTGAAAATAGAAGGAGAGATTAAAAGCTTCCAGGACAAACAAAAACTGAAAGAATTTGCAAACACCAAACCAGCTCTACTGGAAATATTGAAAGGGGTCCTCTAAGCAAAGAGAGACCCTAAAACTAGTAGATCAGAAAGGAACAGAGACAATATGCAATAATAGTCACCTTACAGGCAATACAATGGCACTAAATTCATATCTCTCAATAGTTACCCTGAATGTTAATGGGCTAAATGCCCCAATCAAAAGACACAGGGTATCAGAATGGATAAAAAAACAAAACCCATCTATATGTTGCCTACAAGAAACTCATTTTAAACCCGAAGACACCTTCAGATTTAAAGTGAGGGGGTAGAAAAGAATTTACTATGCTAACGGACGTCAGAAGAAAGCAGGAGTGGCAATCCTATATCAGATCAATTAGATTTTAAGCGAAAGACTATAATAAGAGATGAGGAAGGACATTATATCATACTCAAAGGATCTGTCCAACAAGAAGATCTAACAATTTTAAATATCTATGCCCCTAACAGGGGAGCAGCCAACTATATAAAGCAATTAATAACAAAATCAAAGAAACACATCAACAATCATACAATAATCGTAGGGGACTTTAACACTCCCCTCACTGAAATGGACAGATCATCCAAGCAAAAGATCAACAAGGAAATAAAGGCCTTAAAAGACACACTGGACCAGATGGACATCACAGATATATTCAGAACATTTCATCCCAAAGCAACAGAATACACATTCTTCTCTAGTGCACATAGAACATTCTCCAGAATAGATCACATCCTGGGTCCTAAATCAGCTCTCAACCGTTATCAAAAGATTGGGATCATTCCCTGCATATTTTCAGACCACAATACTCTGAAGCTAGAACTCAATCACAAGAGGAAATTTGGAAAGAACCCAAATACATGGAGACTAAACAGCATCCTTCTAAAGAATGAATGGGTCAACCAGGAAATTAAAGAAGAATTGAAAAAGTTCATGGAAACAAATGATAATGAAAACACAACAGTTCAGAATCTGTGGGACACAACAAAGGCAGTCCTGAGAGGAAAATATATAGCGGTACAAGCCTTTCTCAAGAAACAAGAAAGGTCTCAGGTACACAACCTAACCCTACACCTAAAGGAGCTGGAGAAAGAACAAGAAAGAAACCCTAAACCCAACAGGAGAAGAGAAATCATAAAGATCAGAGCAGAAACCAATGAAATAGAAACCAAAAAAACAATAGAACAAATCAACAAAACTAGGAGCTGGTTCTTTGAAAGAATTAATAAGATTGATAAACCCCTGGCCAGATTTATCAAAAAGAAAAGAGAAAGGACCCAAATAAATAAAATCATGAACAAAAGAGGAGAGATCTCAACTAACACCAAAGAAATACAGACAATTATAAGAACATACTATGAGCAACTCTATGCCAACAAATTTGACAATCTGGAAGAAATGGATGCATTCCTAGAGACATATAAACTACCACAACTGAACCAGGAAGAAATAGAAAGCCTGAACAGACCCATAACCAGTAAGGAGATTGAAACAGTCATCAAAAATCTCCAAACAAACAAAAGCCCAGGGCCAGATGGCTTCCCGGGGGAATTCTACCAAACATTTAAAGAAGAACTAATTCCTATTCTCCTGAAACTTTTCTAAAAAATAGAAATGGAAGGAAAACTTCCAAACTCATTTTATGAGGCCAGCATCCCCTTGATCCCCAAACCAGACAAAGATCCCATCAAAAAAGAGAACTGCAGACCAATATCCTTGATGAACACAGATGCGAAAATTCTCGCCAAAATACTAGCCAATAGGATTCAACAGTACATTAAAAGGATTATTCACCACGACCAAGTGGGATTTATTCCAGAGCTGCAAGGTTGGTTCAACATCCGCAAATCAATCAATGTGATACAACACATTAATAAAAGAAAGAACAAGAACCACATGATCCTCTCCATAGATGCAGAAAAAGCATTTGACAAAGTACAGCATCCCTTCCTGATCAAAACTCTTCAAAGTGTAGGGATAGAGGGCACATACCTCAATATTATCAAAGCCATCTATGAAAAACCCTCCGCAAATATCATTCTCAATGGAGAAAAACTGAAAGCTTTTCTGCTAAGGTCAGGAACACGGCAGGGATGTCCGTTATCACCACTGCTATTCAACATAGTACTAGAAGTCCTAGCCTCAGCAATCAGACAACAAAAGGAAATTAAAGGCCTCCAAATTGGCAAAGAAGAAGTCAAACTATCACTCTTCGCAGATGATATGATACTATACGTGGAAAACCCAAAAGACTCCACTCCAAAACTGCTAGAACTTGTACAGGAATTCAGTAAAGTGTCAGGATATAAAATCAATGCACAGAAATCAGTTGCATTTCTCTACACCAACAACAAGACAGAAGAAAGAGAAATTAAGGAGTCCATCCCATTTACAATTGCACCCAAAACTATAAGATACCTAGGAATAAACCTAACCAAAGAGGCTAAGAATCTATACCCAGAAAACTATAAAGTACTCATGAAAGAAATTGAGGAAGACACAAAGAAATGGAAAAATGTTCCATGCTCCTGGATTGGAAGAATAAATATTGTGAAAATGTCTATGCTACCTAAAGCAATCTACACATTTAATGCAATTCCTATCAAAGTACCATCCATTTTATTCGAAGAAATGGAACAAATAATCCTAAAATTTATATGGAACCAGAAAAGACCTTGAATAGCCAAAGGAATATTGAAAAAGAAAGCCAAAATTGGTGGCATCACAATTCCGGACTTCAAGCTCTATTACAAAGCTGTCATCATCAAGATAGCATGGTACTGGCACAAAAACAGACACATATATCAACGGAACAGAATAGAGAGCCCAGAAATAGACCCTCAACTCTATGGTCAACTAATCTTTGACAAAGCAGGAAAGAATGTCCAATGGAAAAAAGACAGCCTCTTCAATAAATGGTGTTGGGAAAATTGGACAGCCACATGCAGAAAAATGAAATTGGATCATTTCCTTACACCACACACGAAAATAGACTCAAAATGGATGAAGGACCTCAATGTGAGAAAGGAATCCATCAAAATCCTTGAGGAGAACACAGGCAGCAACCTCTTCGACCTCAGCTGCAGCAACATCTTCCTAGGAACATCGCCAAAGGCAAGGGAAGCAAGGGCAAAAGTGAACTATTGGAATTTTATCAAGATCAAAAGTTTTTGCACAGCAAAGGAAACAGTTAACAAAACCAAAAGACAACTGACAGAATGGGAGAAGATATTTGCAAATGACATATCAGATAAAGGGCTAGTGTCCAAAATCTACAAAGAACTTAGCAAACTCAACACCCAAAGAACAAATAATCCAATCAAGAAATGGGCAGAGGACATAAACAGACATTTTTGCAAAGACATCCAGATGGCCAACAGACACATGAAAAAGTGCTCCATATCACTCGGCATCAGGGAAATACAAATCAAAACCACAATGAGATATCACCTCACACCAGTCAGGATGGCTAAAATTAACAAGTCAGGAAATGACAGATGCTGGCGAGGATGCGGAGAAAGGGGAACCCTCCTACACTGTTGGTGGGAATGCAAGCTGGTGCAACCACTCTGGAAAACAGCATGGAGGTTCCTCAAAATGTTGAAAATAGAACTACCCTACGACCCAGCAATTGCACTGCTGGGTATTTACCCTAAAGATACGAACGTAGTGATCCGAAGGGGCACGTGCACCCGAATGTTTATAGCAGCAATGTCTACAATAGCCAAACTATGGAAAGAACCTAGATGTCCATCAACAGACGAATGGATAAAGAAGAGGTGGTATATATACACAATGGAATACTATGCACCCATCAAAAGAAATGAAATCTTGCCATTTGCGATGACGTGGATGGAACTAGAGGGTATCGTGCTTAGCGAAATAAGTCAATCGGAGAAAGACAACTATCATATGATCTCCCTGATATGAGGGAGAGGAGATGCAACATGGGGGGTTAAGGGGGTAGGAGAAGAATAAATGAAACAAGATGGGATTGGGAGGGAGAGAAACCATAAGTGACTCTTAATCTCACAAAACAAACTGAGGGTTGATGGGGGGGGTTGGATGGGGGGGTGGGATTATGGACATTGGGGAGGGTATGTGCCATGGTGAGTGCTGTGAAATGTGTAAACCTGGCGATTCACAGACCTGTACCCCTGCGGATAAGATATATTATATGTTTATAAAAAATAAAATTAAAAAAAATTATAATTGATAAAATATTGCTGTCTGCACTATCCAACCAATTCCTGAAAATTAAATAATATAATAAATTAGAATAAAAAATGAGGGCACCTGGGTGGCTCAGTTGGTTACGTGTCTGCCTTAGGCTCAGGTCATGATCCCAGAGTCCCAGGATCTAGTCCCATATCTGGCAGTCTGCTTCTCCCTCTGACTCTCCTCCCTCTCATGCTTCTTCTTCCACATGCACTCTCTCTCTCTCTCAAATTAATAAAATCTTTAAAAATAATAATAAAAGAATAAAAAGTGAGCAATAAATGTGAATTAGCTGTTCATAGAGTTCCATACTATGAAGCTAATCAATAAAAAGTTCATAACCTTATAAGTTTGTATGGAAAAAACTTTTAAAAGATACAAACTTTGGTCGTTTGATATTTAAAAAAGTAAAAAAGTTGAATAATGCCAAATATCAATGAAAATTTGGGATAACTGCTTCAGGAGAGCATATAATATATAATTCTATAAATACATAGTCTATGACATGCATTTATCCATTGAGACCCAAGAATCAATTTTCCTGTTATTCATCCTTAGGAGAACCTAAGGCACCCATTTGCAAGAAGACACTTTTTTATTGTTTTAAAGATTTTATCTATTTATTACTTGAAAAAGAGAACAGCTGAGGGGAGATCAGAGCAAGAGGGAGAAACAGGCTCCTTGCTGAATAGGGAACCCTTGGGGGGCTCATCCTAGGACCTGGAGATCAGGCACTCTCACAAGGAGACATTTATAAGGATATGCAATGCAATGGTATTTGTTATTGTACAGAGTAGGAACTGATCTAGATACCTACATTAGAGAACTGGGAATAATATGAGGATCTGTACATCTACTGCATTCTAGGTAGCAGACCCACATATATTAACCTACACAGA
Source organism: Enhydra lutris kenyoni (assembly GCF_002288905.1). NCBI lineage: Eukaryota > Metazoa > Chordata > Mammalia > Carnivora > Mustelidae > Enhydra > Enhydra lutris. Next base: position 40,838,825 of record NW_019154099.1, on the reverse strand, counting down.
TACAAAAGTGTGAAAAATATAAGAAAAATATTTTAGTGAAAAATATAAGAAAAATAATTGATTATTCTCTCCTTAAAATAGATGTATTGCATTGTGTTCATTTTAACACCTCTTTCTGCCGTTTATACTAAAAACTGCCTTTCATTGCAAAAATAAATCATATAAATACAAAATGAGATATAAGCTAAAATATAATTGTTAGTAAAATTATCTTTATATGTAAATATTGTGGAACATATCCTCATAGTCAAGACATCTCCTAGACATGTGATAAAAATTCAGATTATTATGATGATAATACTTCAAATTAAATATCATAAATATGCATCTAATTAAAATTTAAAATAACAAAATTATTCATGAATAATTTACAATCAACTGATTAGCTCCAAAAAACCTAGATGTTCATATAAATATTTGTTCTTACTCAAAGAGGTCCCAATGGTTTTAAATGGCTTATTACTAGCTTTTCACATTCATAACAGTTCCAAATCACATTTTATTTTGTGAGAAAAATCTAAGAAAATAGCAATAAAAATATTCTACTCCTGATACAGTAAATAGGAAAGGACAACGTGCAATTTTTTATTGCATTTTTTTCAATGTATCTTCTTAAAATCAACTATTTAAGAAAATAAATTTTGAAGTCAACAACTTTAGAACAAAAGGGCATATGAACAAAACACATAATTTTATGCTGCACTTCTTTAAAAAATAAATCCAGATACATTTCTGGAATAAAAAATAAGATGAACATGAATTTAATAAGATAACATGAATTTATAAGTATCTGTTACAAAATATAAGATTTTTTTCACATAGACTTATAATACGAATTACAATTTTTTCACATAGACTTATAATACGAATTACAATTTTTGTGCTCGCTTCGGCCGAATTACAATTTTTGAGATAAACCTAGACAAAGTGTATTTTTCACTCTGTAAAGCTGTAGCTATTTGTGGAAAGCTAGAATATAAATCCTATTAATTTGTCATAGATGGCATTTCTTATATTTTATAAAAACATTACACTAAAACTATATACCAAAAAATACATATCTGAAAATATTTAAATATCTTAGCATATAAAATATTATTGTTGAAAACACTTTAGTTTGAATAAAATGCTCATTCAACCTATTTGACACTGATTGCAAAAGGATTACCAAATAGAAGGATGATTCAATACTGAGGAATAAATATAAATGTTAGGTTAAAATTTTTAAAAAGACACATAATATTTACAGTGCTTAGACGAATAATCTCACTTTTAGGAATTCATTTTAAGGAAATAATCCAAAAAAATTTTTTTTAAAAAAAGAGAAAAATAAAAACTATGAAATGTGAGGCACTTGAGTTGCTCAGTTGGCTAACCATCGGACTCCTGATTTCAGCTCAGTTCATGATATCAGGGTCTTGGGATCTAGCCCAGGGTCAGCTCTGTGTTCAATATGGAGCCTGCTTGGGATTCTCTCTCTCCCTCCCGCTCTGCACTATCCCCTATCCTCTCTTTCTAAAACAAAACAAAACAAAACAAAACAAAAAAGAACTGTGCAGCGTGATGGCTAATATTATGTATGTCAACCTGACTGAGCTAAGAGATGCCCCAAAAGCTAACAAAACATACCTGGGTGTGTCTGTGAGGGTATTTCTGGAAAAGATTAACTCACCAATGATATAAAAAGGTATTTTATGTACATTTAATTAAAACTAAAATCATTGAAAAGTTTATGAATAAATTATCTCATACCACTGCCTAGTAATGAACATTGTGAGATTACTTTCTTTTAAAAATATAAATCAGATGAATTTTGTTACAATTACATATCTGAAATATCTCTTTATATCCCTATTTCAATTAAGAAATTTTGGATAAATCCTGTATCTTTGAAAAGGGGATTTCTTTCAAAGCACAGTTATAGCATGTATAGTATTTATGAATAAAATATACATTAGGGTATTCTCAAGTGGGCAAAAGAGTTATTAAAAAATAAAATTTGAAAAAAGTGGACATTATGAGAGAAACTTGTAAGAAAATCAGGTACATTTTTTTTATAGTTTCAAGTTTTTATTTAAATTCCCGTTAGTTAACAGGCAGTGTAATATAAATTTCAGGAGTAGAATTTAGTGATTCATCACTTACATACACCACCCAGTACTCATCACAAGTGCCCGCCTTAATGCCCATCACCCATTTAACCCATCCCCCACTGACCTCCCCTCCAGCATCTCTCTGTTCTCTATAGTTAAAATTCTGTTTCCTGATTTGCCTCTATCTTCTTTTCTCCCCTATGTTCTTCTGTTTTGCCAAGAAACAGACTCTTAACTATAAAGATCAAACGTGGTTTTGTTACTGAAGGGGATGTGGGCGGGGGATGGGTTAAATGGGTGATGGGCATTAAGGAGGGCACTTGTGATGTGCACTGGGTGTGGTATGTAGTGAAGAACCATAAAATTCTCCACATAAAACTAATATTACATTGTCTGTTAACTAATGGGAATTTAAATAAAAACTGGTAAAGGGAAAAAAGAGTCTGTTTCTTGGTTTTCCTCTTTTTTAAAAAAAGTCTCTTTTCTAAAACACCTTAATATCTTTCATCTTTTACCTGCTTATTTTAACAGTTTATACTGGGGACTTTTATTTAATGAGGGTGAAATCTGATCAGGTAATGAAAAATACAATATAATAAACACTCTGTACTATGGTGTACAAGATTTTATAATTATCCATTGCTTGTAACCACCCATAATCATTAACATACAGTACCTCAAATATGTCGTGTTATTATATTGCTCCATGACTTAACTTTCTTTAGCTGGGAAATTCTCTTCATCTTTCAAAAATTCTCCTTTTATGAAGTTTTATTGCTTATCCACACACCAATAGAAGTGAAAACTTATTACTTTAGCGTCCCATATACTCTATGAATAGCTTTTCAAACACTGTGTTGTATTATTTGTTTATGTATGTTTCACAAACTGAATGAAAAGTACTTTGTAGCCTCAGTACCTTCCGCTCCATTTTTGGTTCTTCTTCCTCACTATCAGATTCACATTGATAATCATCATAATAACATTATTGAGTGCTATAGGTATGAGATAATGTATCTTGATGCGTTAATACTGGGTATGGGTATGGGTATGATGGATTTAATTCTTCAAATTTATTGAACTTCTGTATTTACAGTGCTTTGTTTGATTCTTATGAAATACACAGCCCATAAAAAGTGAGAGCCAAAGTATTATTCTTGCTTTCAAAAGAAAGACAGTAATATAGACAAACATGACCAACAAAAATAAGTAATGCTATATAGATGCAAATAAATTACTACAAGAGTACAATAATGGTGAGACTAATTTTGCCTCTGAGGATTTGTGAGTGTTAATGAACGAAATATATTTGATCTGAATCTTGAAGTGCACACAGAATTTTACGAAATGATGTGAATACTCCCTCAGCATCCCAACTTGGAGAGGCAAATAAATAAGAGTTGTCAAAGTCTTTTTTAAATAGTCTTATCTAAAGTCTTATCTAAAATAAGACTAGTCAAAATTTTAAAATGACAAGAAATCCAATGTGCAAGAAGTGTGGGTGTTTATGGAAGATTAAAAATTAATATAAAGTTTAGAAGAGTTAATTGTAGAAAAGAGATTTTTATAGGAATCCACAGGAAAGAATTGAGAACAGCAGAAATGTCATTCACATGTTGGTAAATATAAGACTGTTTATGTATATGAATATGTATATATACCTAATACATATAGTCTATACATATATAACCAAATATTCAAATACACAAGTAGTTACATCAAATAAAAGTAAAAAAAAGATTCTATTCAAAAAGCAAATGTTGTCAGACTGGATAAATATGAAAACATGATCTCATGATATATTGTCTACCCTTTCTACCTGTGATATACTTTAAACCTAATACCCAGCTCAAAAGTAAAAGAATAGGAGACTATATAGCATGGAAATAGTAACTGAAAGAGAGAATGGCTAAACTGATATCAAATAAAATTGATCTTAGTAAAATGAATATTTCTCTTTTTTTAAATTTTTTATAGAGAGACAGTGCACATGTGCATGAGGGGGCTGAGGGGGTATGGCAGAAGGAGAGGGAGAGAGAGAGAGGGAGAGAGAGACTTCCAAGCAGCCTTCACATCCAGCGAGGAGGAGCATGCAGGGCTTCATTTCACAACCCTGAGATCATGACCTGATCTGAAATCAAAAGTCAGTTGCTTAACTGGTTGAGCCACCCAGATGCCCCAAAATGAATATTTCTAGAGGAAAAAGTCATTTCATAAGGATTAAAGAGTCTATTCATCAGGAAGATGGAACAGAAATGAACTATATACAAATAACATTGTGTACATAAGTCTGATTTTTGGTTATTTTTTTGTTTTTTTGTTTTTTAAGATTTTATTTAGTTATTTGAGAGAGAGAGAAAAAGAAAGAGCACGAGTAGGGGCGAGAGGCAGAGGAAGAAGGAGAAGCAGACTCCGGTTGAGCAGGGAGCCCAACATGAAGCTCAGTCCTAGGACCCTGACATCATGACCTAAGCTGAAGGGAGACAGCTGACTGAGCCACACAGGTGCCCACATTTAATTATTTTAACAAGCTTACAAATACACTTTATTATATTCTTTATCTATTGCAGAAAGATTAAAATCACATTTTGCATACCATATATCAGTTAGTATTATAATACTATTTTTATATCTTTTCAATAAATGATCTCTTATAGACCATGTGATTTTTTGACATCTTTATTGAAATGTATATAATACTATAAAATTAAGTCATTTAAAGTACACAATTCAATATTCTCTTAGTGTATTCATAGAGTTGTATAATCATCACCAAAACCTAATTTTAGAATATTTTGATCATTCCTATTGTGCCCATTAGCAGTCACTCTTATATCCTCTCTCCAGCCTTAGGCAAACACAAATGTACTTTATTTCCCTATAGATTTGCCTATTCTGGAAATTTCATATAAATGCAATTATACACTATACCATCTTTTGACTGAGTTCCTGAACCCTGCATCCAGGTTACAGTGTATATAAGAACTTCATTCATTTTTATTGCTGAGTAACATGCTGTCATATGGTATACCACATTTTGTTTATCCATTCACCCACCGATGGACATTTGGATTATTTTCACTTTTATGCTGTATGAATAATTGGCATATAAGTGTTTGTGTACAAGACATTTTGTGGACATCTGCTTTCCTTTATCTTGAATATACACTTGAGAGTAGAACTGCTCCATCCTAGGTTTAAAAGTTTTAAGAACTGTCAGATGGTTTTCCATTTTAGTTGCATAGGTTTATATCCCACTGGTAAAGTATGAATGTCTCAAATTTTCCACATTGTCACCAAACACTCGTTATATTCTGTCTTTTGATTTTAACCATTTTAGTGCATGTGAAGTAGCATTTGCATTGTTTTGATTTGCATTTCATTGAAGACTAATGACAATGAATATTATTTCATGTTCTTTCTGGTCATCTGTATTTCTTTTTTGGAGAAACATTGATTCAAATCAATTGCCCATTTTTTTTATTGGTCTGTCTTTTTATTATTGAGTTGTAAGAGTTCTTTATATGTTCTGCATCCAAGTCCTTTACAAGATACATGGTTTGGGAAAAAAAAAATTCCCATTTTCACTTTTTCGATAGCATTTCTTTCATTTTGATGGTAGCCCTTAAATCACAAAATATTTTAAATTGGATGTAATCTAATTGATCCATTTTTTTCTTTGATTGCTGGTCTATTTGATATCATATCTGTACTGTTGCAATAGCATCAAGTATTTGTGGGTTGCAGTTTGTGGTCTGCAGCAGGATTTCATATTTAATTCAACTGGTAAAATCTGCAAGGTACAGAGTTCAACATTAGTTGCAATTGTGTCTTCACCAAACTAATTCCTTGGTATTATTTTGGACAGAATTCTATCAACTAGCACCTGAGACTTTGTATTTACTGGCTTACTGGTATTTTGGTTAATTCACCAATAACATATGAGGTTATTTTCTGCTGAATTTATCTGAGTTTTTTTATGGTGACTGCACAGTAAAAATAAATAAATAAGAAAAATAAAAAATTTTAAAAACCTTGCTACAACCACCAAGAGAATAAGTATTTGTGTCATTCATTAGACACCAGAGATGATAATTTGAAAGGATGTATAAAAATGAGAAGTCATTATGCTAGTGAATTATTTTTACTAGCCCTGAATTATCTTTTGATAAAAATATTCAAATTTCCTCTTAGGTAGAGAATTGCTTTTCACTCTATTGTGCATACCTCAAAAGAAGTTAATCAAGGTACACTTCTTTTCTTGAACAGTGGGAAGAACTATAATAATAATAATAATAAATATAAAAGAAGATGAAAGGGTGTTCTCAGGAAAATGGGTTTGAAAATGTTTGGTGTTTATCCATTATGATGAGTTTTTCCTACAAGCTCTGATCTCTAGCTCCTGTCAGAATTTGAGCTTTGCCACAGATTTATTGAATTGCCCGCTATTTTCAACAAAAGTTTTTTTTTTCCTTATGAAGTAAAGCATTGTTTAAATCACTTGCAATGATCCTTTGTTTCCATTTTAGTTTAAAATGAGGTATAAAATAATTCTACAGAGATTAAAAAGAAAAAGAGTGCAACCCTAAACTCTATGATCAGGTCAGCTTCAGATTAACAAAGTTAGATTCCATAAAGGAGAGATTTCCATCCCATTGTTCCAGTCCATAAATGTGGATTTTTTAAAAAATAAATAGTATAGAGAACAAACCGATGGCTGCCGGAGAGGAGGTGCACAGGCATATGGGATGAAATAGGTGATTGGGATTAAGAGTACATTTATCATGATGAGCACTGAGCAATGTATGGAAGTGCTGAATCACTATGTCATACACCTGAAACTAATATAACACTGGGTGTTTAGGCAAAAACTTTTTAAAAAGTAGATACTAGACTGACTTTTCAAGTTATCAATTGCTTCTCTCCTAATTTCCTCAAAGGCATTTTGTACTTGAAAGTATTTGTTATACTGACATAATTAAGTCTGATACAAACCTGAAGGAAGATATAAACACAGAAAGGTTACAATAAATCCAACCCTTCTTTCTTTTTTACCATGCAGATGGCATCTACACAGTCAGCTCATATTTAGAAGAAAATCATAATATGTGACCTATGAACCCGCCTTGCAATGGCATGTTGCCCATAGCTATAACTACTAATTGAGAAAATGGAGCATAAAATTACAAAGAAGCATAGAGAACCAATACTTAAAATCTTAAGAAAACTTAATTAATTGAGAGAGCAATCAACAGAAGTAAAGAGTGTTATTTAGGAAATGATTATATGAACTATGATAGAGGTGAATATGGGGAAAAGATAAAACACAGAATGCCGTTAATTTCATTACTTTTTATGAAGTTAGGAAAATTAAATGCCATGACTTTAATAATGTTCAAATGAAAGAATGACAGCTTGAATACATTGTAAAGCATTAGGTTTCAGAAAAGATTGTTCAGAGCCAGTTGTCTAATTATGTGCTTAGAATTTTTTTGGTATAAAATGTGCATTTAAGGCATTTCCACAAATCTTCCTTCAATTCCCCCAGCCCCATTACTAACATTCTGTCCTTACAAGAGTCCCCTGTTTTGCTTTACATCATTTCAACCTAGGACTGTTTCTTCATTTTAAATGTCTCTTCCATTTAGAATCACTATTTTGTGAATTTCAAAGGTAATTATAAGGTACAGTAATGGAAATTATCCCTTCTTTATAAACAGCTCTTTTAAAAAGTAATGGAATTTTTCTATTCTTCAAATTTACTATTTTAATTGCATCTTGTTTTTTCTTTTCATTTCTTGTGAGACAAGTAGTGTAATATTTGTAACTGCTCTCATTTGCCTTTTCCTTTGTAATCCCAAGATCAGAAGATCGCCACAGGTTCTTGTATTATTCTAACATCTGTTTTTCAAGAAAGCAGGAATGATAAAGCCTAATTTGATTCTCAAAGATATCTCATTCTGTAATTACTCACCATTATGCTCATTTAATTTCCACAGAAATTCTGATAATAAAAAGAAGTCATCTTAAAATTGAAAATTCAGTAAAAGACAAATTATTTCCATTATGTCTATAAATAATACCATTGTATCCATTATATGTAAAATATGAAACTTTTGTATTTCTATAAATGAGTGTATTTTAAACATAATATTTATTCCCCTCTGTAGCATGTAGAAGCTAATCAATACAAAGTTTTAAGTATGAAAAAAAATATGTAACTAACATCTTTTTAGCATCCATTATAGGCTAGCATTCTTTTAAGTATTTGGATGCATTTTCTTATTTAATTCACAAAATCACCCCCATGAAATCAAATTATAATTTATCCCCACTTTACAGATGAGGGAACTGCTGCTGCTAGGTATTGCCCTGGAAATTGAAGATAGCATGGCAAAGAATGCAAATATGTTCTTGGGCTCTGCAGTTCATCTGTTCTAGTGGGGAAGACAGCCTACACCAACAAGTAAGGAAACAAAGAATTTCAAGATAAACAAAAAGGTTACAAAGGTACAAAATAACAGGCAGAGGTGGTGCTTCGAATAACAAGGTGGAGAAATCTTTTTTGAGGAGTTGACACTCATAATGAGACCTGGAGGAAAATAAAGAACCACTTATGGGAAGAATTGTAATGAAATTATTTTAGTATAAAGGAATACTAAATGCAAAAGCTCCATGTAAGGGAAACAATCCTTGCCAATAGAATAGGCAACTGACAGAAAGACAGTGTGGCTGGGAATTGGTGAGTACATATAATTTAATACAGCTAAAATGATAACCAAGGATCGTATCACTTGGGGGCCAAATCAGGGAGAAACTTGACAGCCATATTGATGATGTGTGACTTATCTTAAACTCATTAGAGGCCACTGTGAATTGAAATCATGCATTTCTTTCCATGTTGAGCTATTTTTTTGTGTAAACATCCTTGTTTACACAGCATTTTCATTTCGTGTTTGTTTTTCTCTTCCATAATATTTTGAGTCATTTATGAACAGGGCATCTTCTTCTTTATTTATCCATAGACCTAGCATCACACTGATGAAGTTTTAAGGCATAATTAACTCTAAATGAATGATTTAAACTTCAGGGGTTTTAATAATGGCTGTTTCCACTGACTAATGTACATGAATTACGATCAGAGATGCAGAAAATTTTAACCCAGTTTCACAATCTTGTACCAGTTACCACTCTCCAAAAATAATTTTTAGAGTAAATTGAATCTCTAATTGTATATTTTATATAGTGTATTCAGGGCTTTCTCATTAATAGAGAGGCATAACATAACGGACACCGATCTTTTTAACATCTTTTAAATATCAAACATGTATTTAAAAAGACTAACAAAGAGCTGAGATTTTATTTAGTCCCATTGCTCACATTGTTTACTATTATTTTCCTCAGATATTAAAAATGTATGTCTAAAAATTGTTACATTAATATGGACCCTTTTGTCTTATTAACTTGTACTAATGAAAATTCTTAAGAGACCCTTATCCTTAGTAGGACTTACTTAGTGTCTTGCTCAAAATCTATAATTTTGGAGCGCCAGGGTGGCTCAGTGGGTTAAAGCCTCTGCCTTTGGCTCAGGTAGTGATCCCAGGCTTTCTGCTCAGCAGGGAGCCTGCTTCCCTTCCTCTCTCTCTCTGCCTGCTTCTGCCTACTTGTGATCTCTGTCTGCCAAATAAATAAAATCTTGAAAAAAATCTATCATTTTGATCTCTTTTCAGTCCAGTTATTCATATTTATTCCCTAACTTTTTTTATTTCTCACAAAAGAAGAAACATTCAGCAAAATATCTGTTATTGTCATTTATGGTGAGTCTGATAGATATAAAATGAGGCACAGAGATAGGGCAAATGTGACAAGGCTTTTTTTTTCCTTGTGATTTTTATCATCACTTATTTCATAATCCCTGTTTATCACTGTGCTAGAGCTAGAAAGTCACTGTGACCCTCAAAGAAAAAGCTCAGACGAACTTCTTTTCTAACCTTGAATGTCTTCATTGTTCATTTTGTAGTTTCTCTTTTTTAACTAATTTCAAAACAAATTGGCTTTATTAAATTCTTTATTCAATACCTATTTTACCGGATTTTGCACTTTGAAATTGTAATTGTCACTTCAGATCAGATTCTCATCTAGTTTTATAAATGTTCCTCCACCAGAGAAGAGAAAGACAAGACTGATCCAGCTCTGACCTGACTTTGAAGTTAGTGGTTAAACAACCACGTTAAAAATCATTCTTAGAGCAGTGAAGATATAACAGAAATCTCTCTATCTCTCTTTTCAAGATCTTATTTATTTATTTGAGAGAGAGAGAGCGAGTAAGAGAGAGCACAAGAGGGTAGAAGGTCAGAAGGAGAAGCAGACTCCCTGTGGAGCTGGGAGCCCAATGCAGAACTTGATCTCGGGACTCTGGGATCATGACCTGAGCTGAAAGTAGTCACTTAACCGACTGAGCCACCCAGGCACCCCAACCTTCTCTCTTTCTCTCTCTCTCTCTCTTTTTAATAGACTGCTTCACACTTACATTATGCAATTTTTTTTATTATGTTATATTAGTCACCATACAGTACGTCATTAGTTTTTGATGTAGTATTCTAAGCTTCATTGTTTACGTATAACACCTAGTGTTCCATGCAATTCACGCTATGCAATGTTTAATAGGCCTTTCAACTTTAAGGGAATGTGCTCCACTAGCTAAATTACATTTTTTCTATATTTGCAGTATTGTCTAATCAAATTTAAATGCAACTTGTTCAAGATAGATTAGAAACCCAGAACTTTTCTAATTCCTTGGCAAACTCATATTTCATTTACATGGATAGAGAGAGCAACTTTATTCCTACCTCCTTTAGTCCCTGTGTGTTAAGTGTCTCAGTATTTATTGAATAAAGTGTATGTTTTCAAGCATGCATTTTAAACAACACTGAAATGTAAATTTTAATGTTTTTCTCTCTTATAACCATCTTTACTGCATGTGTTTTAAACATTTTTTCTGCATACATTACAGAATAGCTTTCATATCCGCTCCCTTAAATAACAGTTTGCAATATAGCAAACAATTCATATCATCTTTATTATGTGTGTTTTATTCTTTTTTTTTTTTTAAGATTTTATTCATCCACTCAACAGACAGAGATCACAAGTAGGCAGAGAGGCAGAGAGAGAGGAGGAAGCAGGCTCCCCGCTGAGCAGAGAGCCTGATGCAGGGCTCGATCCCAGGACCCTGGGATCATGACCTGAGCCGAAGGCAGAGGCTTTAACCCACTGAGCCACCCAGGTGCCCCAATGTGTGTTTTATTCTTAACTGAGATATAAGACACATTAGCCATGAGATAGTTGTTAAATCTTGATCTGAGTTTGGTATATTTATCTTTTAAACAGTATACATCAATGTGTCTGTGACAGACACCAAAAAGGACTATGAGAAAGGCTAAGTACTATATGAAGAAACAAATTGTAGGCCCTGATAAATGCAACTTTTTAGGTTTGACACAGAAAATTTAAGTTAATAAATCTAAAGAATTCATTCTCAACAACACATTCTACCTTCATTAAATGGCATATGTTATATTTTAACATGTTTTGTCTTTATAAAAATAACAATATAATTAAGTCCAAAGTGGTATGTTATCATTGTCTTAATGTAACAGATACTTTTATTTAGCACATAAGTATGTCAGACACTTGTTATTTACTTTATTTCATTTGATCTTCAAAATTATCCTACCATGTAACAGTATGTTCATTTTACCAATTGTCATGAAAATAAATCATACAGTTTGCTTCTGTGGCTCATAATGCTTTCATCCATAACTTTCTCATTTATAGTGACCTATTAAATAGCTTCATCACTTTCATTTTGCAGATTAAGAAACACCGAAGCTAAGTTACTTTGCTGGGACCCAAGAAAAATTTAAGATTCCTTATTAATGTTTGCTTTAAGAATCCTAACAATTGCCACTTCTCATACTTTATATTCCCTCTGTATATGTCCAAAGATACTGGAACCAATTGTATTATACAGGTCATTTTCTTTTCTGTATTGAATAATAAATTGGGGTGTGCCAAAATAATTAAAAGTCTTTATTTTGAAGATTGGCAGTAAATTGAAAGATCTTTAAATATTGAGCTTATCCATTCTTCCATTGAACATTGATTACCATGAGAGCTGCTGATTTTAATGACATTTTACATAATAATTTCAACTTAAATGAGATTTTGAATATTTTAATAAGCTATGTAGAATTTTCAATAGAATCTATAATTGACATCTCAAAGTAAAACTTTTCCTTTCATTTCTTTATGCTTGAGCAAGTTTCTAAAGAACATTTATATGAAATGCATTTTAACATTTTAATTATTGATATTAATGTTTGACACCAAAAGTTGGTAAATTCAGTTTCCTAGAGTATTGCCCTCTTCAAAGAGATACTTAGAAGAATATATTGACCCAAATAAATAGGTCAGCTTTTCATTAGAGCTTTTTAAATTCCTGTCTAATTTCTTCTATAAATGTATTATTTTGAATATTTTTAGGGTAAGAAAATATTTTTCCATCAAAGCAGAAATTCATTCCCTGAAAGAGCCTAAGGCCATGATGAATGGTTATATTTATATAATAAGTAGCAATTATGCTACCCAATCAGCTTTAAAATATCAATTGATCATTATTAATCACATCAGTTGTGTTTAAAAGTATTTACTCTCTCCAGTGTTTCCTAAAATTTTGACTAATTTATATATCTTACCCATGAATTGTGATTATTATAAAACATATGTCTGATTAAAATGGAATAAATGATTTATAAAGCAATCATTCTCTCTACTGCCCCACTGCTTGAATTATCCATATTTGATAAAATATACTTAATTAAAATTATCAATATTTTACTTGCAAAATTGGGAGAGACAGTGTAAGGAAAATATTGACAGACTAAATGGTATGCATGCCTTGTAACACCTTAGGTGAAGTGAAATTTTAAGAAAGTGTAATATATCAAACAAATGTGGTCAGTTTCAAATCTTTTCTCCATAAGTAAATGTGAAAAAGGGACTTGAGAGAATAAGAATATCTATAAGCGGGGCACCTGGGTGGCTCAGTGGGTTAAGCTGCTGCCTCCGGCTCAGGTCATGATCTCACGGTCCTGGGATCGAGTCCCGCATCGGACTCTCTGCTCAGCAGGGAGCCTGCTTCCCTCTCTTTCTCTTTGCCTGCCTCTCTGTCTACTTGTGATCTCTCTCTGTCAAATAAATAAATAAAATCTTAAAAAAAAAAAAAGAACATCCATAAGCTGAAGAATCTTAGAATGTTCCCATTGTGATAATGAAGAAATAGTAGTGGATTCTCCAGACTCAAAGAAGCACCTGAGACCACTTTCATGAAGGTCCCCTGATTGTTCCAGGGATTCCTGCTGAGACAAGATTCCTTGGTGTGCTCAATAGACAACTATGCCTGGAACACTGAGGCAGTCTAGGCAATCAGGCGTTAACGAGCGAGACCAATACCATCACATCCATTTCTTTATAAAGAATATTCAAAAACAACAGAGATATGTCCATGAAAAGTCTTGCATTTCTAGGACAAAAGGTTGGAAGGAGGGAAAAAAGAATGGGAGTACTGTTCTATGTCTACAGAACTTAATTTTTTCAACCTCATATGTCTTGGAAAGAGTGCTAGAAATCAAGAGCGAGTGTTGTCACTGTTCTCCAACATTAAATGCCTTTGCTGGGGAAATTTCTATAATAGTCTAGATCCTGCCAATAAATCCTGTTTCATCAGTACCATTTCTTATTCTTACACATAACGCTCAGACCAAACCTCAATAGTAATTCCCAAATACCTCATTCGTCTTATATCCAGGCCTTTGCATTTGTTTTCCTCATCTGGTAGTGCCCTTCTTTTTTCACCTGGATAATGATTATGCACCCTTCATGTCTGAGTTTCTATGTTACTACTTATGGAAACAAATTTTAGTGATTCATAAATCCCAGGCCATTTTACCTAATCTACCTTTTCCCTGTGTTTATCCCTATCTTAGCATTGATGGCTCTTGGCTGTTAAATCTCATGTGACAGATTTCACAAACACTGTGGAACTATAATGAAAGTTGAACTATGTCTGCTTTGCTGATGTTTTTCTAATGTTAAAATAATACCTAGTACATGGGAGGCAACCTAACCTAACCTAACCTAACCACTACTGTATATGACAATTTCTATGAAACACACTGAGTCTCAACACAGGACACTCAAGGAAACTTCCTTTTAACCTTCTTTAGTGCCTGGCCATTTGTAGAGAGGACAAATGATTGCAAACACATGAGTGCATCTTTTAGTATTTGACCCCAAAACAATCTTAAGCTTTTCAAATACTTTAGAAATTATATAGTTTCATACTCTAAGGAGAAGGAATAAAATAACATAAGAATTATATAACATATCAATAAATCAGATCACCAGTAACTGAAAGATCTAACATCCAAAAAAAAAAAAAAAAAAAATCAGTCTCCTGAGTCCAAGTTTGGTGAATTTAACTTTTTCAGAAATTATTGACCTATTTCATAAGAAGAACATTCTCAATTTTTGCCCAGCTGGTTGGACTGCTAGCACTGTAATCTGATTACAAATCAATCCAGGCAGACTGGGTTCAATAGAATAACACTGTATTCATTTTAAAAACCTGCATAATCCAGGGCACCTGCATGGCTCAGTCCGTTGAGTATCTGGCTCTTGGTTTCTGCTCAGTTCATGATCTCATGGGTCATGTCTTTGGGCTCCATGCTCAACTGGGAGTCTGCTTGAAGATTCTCTCCCTCTGCTGCCCCCCAACTTCTGTGCATGAGTGCTCACTCTTTCTCTATTTCTCAAATAAGTAAGTAAAATTGTAAACAAAACAAACTCTCCATAATCCATTTTTCAATTGCATTTCATCTAACACCCTTCTAATTAAGACTAGAATTAATGCCTCCCTCACCTATGAACATTATTCCTTTGACTATGTTTTAGTTTGAGACGAATAAAGAAGAATAAGTCACTAGAATCTACACAAATTACCTTGACGATGAATACAGTCGCGTGCAGATAGCTACTGCAATCACTGTGTTTTATTGGCTGCTTTTCTTACTCTTCATACTGAATCTCTAGCCTCCTACTTAATCCCCACTCTAAAAATTTCCGGGGATGTCCTTTTCAGGATCACAAATATGCTCACTCATATTCCGAGTCATACTAAGAGTTTCGAGCTCTCTCACTATGTATTTTAGCGCCCAGTGTTATCTGCTATTGCTCTGTTGTCATGGGAAGTTCTTATCATTTCAGCCCATGCTCTATTTGAAGCTACTTTTTCCCGTGGAATGAATCACCATCGTGCAGATGCAGTGCCCTCCCTCTAGGGATGCAAGTGTGGATAGATAGATTCAGTTCTAGTCTACAGTCTGTAAAATGAAATAAACAAAAATAAAATGGAAATGCTATCCAGTGAACTATATTGAGGCTGGACTCCAGAACCACATCCTCTGGGTTCAGACCCTAAATCTAGAATTTTGTTATTTCTGTGATCTCGGGCAATTTAATTTAGCTGTCTATGCATCACTTTTCTCACTGGTAGAGTGGAGATTAAATTCTATTTCCCTCATAGCTATGTTACCAGACTTAAACCAGATAAAATTTCTGAAGTTCTTAGAATAATATTTGGAATATAATATCTCATGAATATATGTTGATTTTTTTAAAAATCAGCTTTAAATAACCATCTTTGAAATTGTCATTCCATAAGATAGCAAAATAATGTTCTACAAAATAACCACAGTCACATTATGACAAAATAATTCTGCACTAAACCTCTTTTGGGAGCACTATATTAACAATGTTGAGTATCTTTTTTGTCTAGTGATTTATTATAGGTTTTAAGTTTTTTATTTAAATTCCAGTTAGTTAACATAGTGTAATATTAGTTTCAGGTGTACAATATAATGATTCAACACTTCCGTACATCACTCAGTGCTTACCACAACAAGTGCACTCCTTACTCCCCATCAATTTTTAACCCACCGCACCCCCACCTTCCCTCTGGTAACCATCAGTTTGTTCTCTATAGTTAAGAGTTTGTTTCTTGGTTTGCTTCTTTTTTTTTTTTTTCTAATTAAGATTTTATTTATTTATTTGACACAGAGAGAGAGAGATCACAAGTAGGCAGAGAGGCAGGCAGAGAGAGAGGGGGAAGCAGGCTCCCTGCTGAGCAGAGAGCCCTTTGCAGGGCTCCATCCGAGTACCCTGAGATCATGACCTGAGCTGATGGCAGAGGCGTAACCCACTGAGTCACCCAGGCACCCCGGTTTGCTTCTTTCTTTTTTCTCCCTTTGCTTGTTTGTTTTGTTTCTTAAATTCCACATATGAATGAAATCATATGGCATTTTAATAGTAGCAAGTGAATTTTATAAATTTTCAAGAGGGGATAGAATATGTATTGTTTACCAGTTTGTCTGTGAAATCCTCTTTTTCACAATGATTTCATTAATAGCTCTCACAATTTGTCCCCCATATATCATAGATTGGGAGATTTTGCTTTAAAAATACTGTGCTAATAAGGAATGTTTCTATATTTTGTACTATTATATTCAAGATTTATAAATTATCATTAAGCAATTTTTTGCTACTTAATTACAGTGTCTTTTATACTATGTAGAACTTATAAATAATGCACTTGCAGTGCATAAAAAGATAGTGAAGTTAGGCAATGACATTTATTATTCTCAACATAAAAAATATTGAACTATACTTCTATATTCTCAAAGCCACAAATATTCAGTTGCCCAGATTTACAGAATATGTCACTGGGAATTAATTACAGTCTAAAGCAAATGAGAAAGTAGGCAATACCAAGTCAATTCTACTCTTTATACCATATTTAAAAATAAAAATTGGCTATCATTTTAAAAGTGGCTAGAAAAATTGGCTATTGTTTAAAACATTTAAAAATGTTTTTAAAAAGTGAATGGCTAATAAGTAATCATTTCATAATCATTATAGGTCTAGAATGATAAGTAAGTGATAGAGGATTTGTGTATAAAGATGGCAAGTTATAATTTTTTCCTGACTTTGCTTAGGCAGATTGGAAACATGCATTTATATTGACAGTTTTCATCAATAAGAACTAGAATGTTGAAATTTTTACCTCTGTTCATTTATCATCAACGAATGTCCTACATTATAATTTTCAAGCATATAATAAAATTATTTTAGTATTAAAGCGTTTTATAAATATCGACTTCACTATAATTTTATACTTGTATGTTTGTCATTACTGCATTTAAAAAATATCTAACAAATTAATATATGTGACATTGTACCTTATATTTCCTTATTACACTTAAAACAAATAATGCATATAAATAAAAATAAATATGTATATTTGTATACATTTGTCTCTGTGCTTGACATTACAGCTCATAGAGCACTTTGTAATATCTATATTGGATTTTACAAAACCCTACAAATGTACACATGGCATTATTGTTAGTGGAAAGATGAGAGTCATTTAGGTAAATAAGATTCAAGCTCAAATATTTGATATTTTGTATAGAACTTTCAACCAAATGAAAGTCTTCATTGTAACTTGTACATGAAAAAGAATCAAGTGTGAATTATACATACTCAAATATATCACACAGATTGATAATCTGTAAGAATGTTGATTATTAATCTGGTTATTAATTATCTTTTTTTAAAGATTTTATTTATTTATTTGACAGAGATCAGAAGTAGGCAGAGAGAGAGGAAGCAGGCTCCCTGCTGAGCAGAGAGCCCAATGCGGGGCTCAATCCCAGGACTCTGGGACCATGACCTGAGCCGAAGACAGAGGCTTTAACCCACTGAGCCACCCAGGCGCCCATTAATTATCTTTAATAATTCATTTTAGTGGAAAGTAGTTTTCTTACTAAAATTCAGTAACTCAATAAGAATTTCCCATCACATTAGGTACATTGAGATAATTTTGTTAACTTGAGCTTGTCACTATTTATTGGTATAATAATTTGATGGAAAAATAGCATTTAATTATGCATTTTTGTAGGTACACTGTTTAATCTATTACTGGCCAATAATTTTGTTATGGAAACCAATGATCCAAACATTATAAACTATAAGAAATATAATTATAAATTTGACTTTGAGATAACATTGGATTTCATATTTTTATTTGTGGATTTCATATTTTTAGAGTTGGAACTGAGCTCATCTTTTTTTCACTCTATGGATAAGTTTTTCCATGCTTTTTTTGTCCTTTGGAGTTTTTTTCTTTTGTTTGTTTTTAATGAACATGCTCCACTTCATGCTCTGCTCTTCTGATTGAAAGGCAATATCCAAGAGGTTGATTTTTCAACCATTGGTAAATATGATGTCTATTTTGAGCCTTGCACCATTTGGACACACAACCCTGTATCTATCTTCATGATTCTATCAACTTTTATTTCTTTGATTACATTTTCCTTTCTTATCTCTAAAGCACTTTTATATTCATTCTACTTTGCTGACATTTCCGCCTTTATCCATTCTGAAAATATTGCTATAATGAGAAGCTCATTTCCAGGACTTCTCTCTCTCTCTCTCTCTTTAAATTTTACTTTCCACGGACTTCCTAAGCAAAAAATACCCTCTTGTATGGATTTACTGCCACATAGTGGCTCATAATGCACATGTCCAGCACAAAGGTCTTTCCAACCATATACCCCACAATTTACACTCTTTACACATTAAATTAATATCTTGCTCATTATTTGTCCATTCTAGGGTCCCTTCTCTCATCAAATGATGTACAAATTAACGTTTAAACTAAAAACCCATTTTGATGCCATTTTATTCTTCATCTTTCCCCTTCTTATCAGTCACCAAGTTCTGTCACTTAGCTCTCAGAATCTCTCTAATCCCTCTACTTTGCTTCCTTCCCTATTGTCTTTAGCAGTCTTATTCCTCTTCAATTAATTCTTCTCCAAGTAGATGAATTTATATTTTTTTATAAAAGTTTGGATTGAATTGCAGTTCTCCTTTAAGTTACCTAATGATTTCTTTTTACACGTGGGAATAAGTGTCAAATTATTTACCATGACATGCACAAAAACTCATCAATAATTCTACCATATTTCATATTTTAGATTCCTTGGATATCTTCCAGTACATTATTCTGTCTTACCTCTAGGTTTTCACATTTATACAGAACTCTAAACATTTTACTTTACACCTCTCTTGACCTGCATTACTCTTACATTTACTGTGCTGTCAGATTAAGTATGCTTCTTCTAAAAGTGCATTAGGAAAAGTAAAGACAGAAAAACTGGCCTAATTGAGTTTGAAACCCATAAATTAATAAGGTTATGCTTTTTACATATGTTTGAAAGTTTCTTCATGAGGAATGTAGCCTAGGAGAGAAAAGATAGAAAGCAAACAGTGCTTGCATTGGCTTAGTATATGTAAAATTTTCAGGTTAGATATTCAATAAAAGCTACACCAAACACTAAAGCAATACTTCAAATACTATTTTCTTTAGAAAGGAATGCTATGTCATGTTATCATTTTTTAAATCAATATATCTTAATAGCTTAAGAAATACATTTTCTTGTCATTTACTGTTTATCTAAAGTATAGCCTAAATACTGTCTACTGTCAAGTAAGTGGCTTTCAGCGGAACTAATTAATTAGCAAAGATTATATAAAATAAAATAATAAGAGTGATTATCAGATGGCTTTTTGTTATTGTTATTGTCATCATACAGTACCTTTAAAAAGGTGTAATAATAAGATTTTTAATAGTAATTAAATGAAAAAAACATTGTTTTTCTAAATTTTGAATTATAATTTCAGTTGTTATACTTGCTCCTTACTAACTTTTTTTAATATTAAACAAGGGGTTCAACTATCTAGAGTATTAAATTAGAATGTAAAAGTAAAGTCATCTTTACCTTTTAAGAGTATTTTGTTTAACTCTCAAGCAAGTGGGTGGATAAGAGGTGTGATTCACATCATTTTCCCCTGTCGTATTCTGGTCAGAGTTTATGGTTTAATTTCAACATAAAGAAATCTCTCCTTCCCATTTTTAGTGAAATAAAATGGTAGAACTGTAGGTCATTAATTCAATTGTTCATTATCTCTGCCTAGATTTCCAAATCATTGCTTAATGACATTTTAAATTGTGGATACATAGTCATTTGGTTTATCAGAGATTCAACATCTCTGTGAGACTGCTGACTCTGAAATGTTTGTCTTTAGATTCAAATCTATATCCTGTTTTGTTTTGTTTTGTTTTGTTTTTCATCTCAATTTGGATGCCTAAAAAAAGGAATGTTTTTCTCAAATCAACTTCTTGCTTATGGCTTTCTTTTGAAAAAATTGCTTCAATAATCTTTTGGATCCTCGGGTTTAGAAGCGCAAAGACTTTTTGAATTACTTTGGTTCTATTTGAGTCACATCCTATAGGCAAGTCTGTATTAGATGCTGACATTAGAAATCGTTAAGAAGCGAAAGACAAAATACAGGTACCTTACTAAAAACAAATGTAAGCAATAATGGAAACAGTATCTCATCTCTAACTGTCCTATAGATCCTACCTTAAAAATTCCTATTCAATTTTATTCTTCATAATATCAATACAATCAACACCCTTTTATTACTTGTGTGCAGTAGTCATTAATTCTCATTCTCTGCTCAATTCTTCTTTTCTTGAACATTTAATTTTACTTTTTCCCACAAGAACTAGAATTAGTCATGTCACTTTCTTTACCTAATAAACTATGAACTAAAGTAAATTTTGATACTTTAGGGCAGATCCTTGGGTGTTGCTCATTTCATTCTCTATTCCTGCCTCTGTAATCATGGTAACATATTTTGAGATGCAGCCTGTCAGCCTGAATTTCTGATTGACCATGATAAACAGAGAGTTGTGGCTGATCTGTGATAGAAATGTGGTAATGAAGAAATAATTGCAGTTGTTTTAATCCATTGAGATTAGTGTGTTTGTTGTTGCTGTCACATAATCATATCTTCCCTGATTTACAGTTTCCATACAGCCTCCATTCTGCATTAACTCAACATTTTTTGCACACTTAATAATTTAGCCATCTTTCTAACTCCTAACATGTTAGCTCCTAACATGACTTCAAAATATTATGTATTTCCTTACTACCTGATAAGTTAACTACAAACTCTTTGGATCTAAAATTGAGATTATTTTTATATTCTAATCGTTGTCACTTTGGCAGAAGTTGTGAAATATTTGGATATAGGAGGTAAAACCAGAAAAGGAACAAATCACAACTTGGCAAGTTTTAATTCCGCAACATTTTTTGAAAATAGGGAGAAAACTTACCAGCATGGCAGACAAGACTGACCAAGTCAACAGAAGCATTCTCAAAAAAAAAAAGAAAGAAAGAAAGAAAGAAAAAAGAAAAAAAATTACTATAAGGAAAATATCACTTTCCTAGTCTGTTTGGGCTACTAAAAAAATACTATAGATTGGATAGCATGTAAACAAAATAAATTATTTCTCAAAGTTCCTGATGTGGTAAGTCCAAGATCAAGGCACTGGTAACTTCAGTGTCTGATGAAAGCCCACTTTACAGGTCCCAGATAGCCCTTCTAATTCTGTGCCTTCACATGGTGAAAGGGAGAAGAGTGCTCTCTGGAGTCTCTTTATAAAGACATCGATCTTGAGGGTTCATGAGGGTTCAGCTCTCATAACTTAATCACCTCCCAAAGATACCACCTTCAAATACATCAGATTGAGGCCTAGGGTTTTAGCACATGCATTTGAGGGACTACAAACTTTCATTTTATGGCCATGTTATTCAACTCAAAGCTATTCAATCAGATATACAGAGACAAATGGGAAACTAACTGAGACAGTGAAGTCAAGGGGACTAGTATTAATTTATTTTTGATTATGTAGTGAATGCCCAGCTGTAGAATGGAGATTAGGAAAGTGGGACTCAGGACAGTACTAGCATCTTAGAAGATTGGAAAGGCAGGTAAATTAAGCAAGATAGGAATAATTTTGTAGAAAGCTAGTATTAGAGTGAATAAGCAAAAGAAACTACATCATTAAATTGCAGATCTACCTCTGTTCTTTTGCTTTTCTTATTACCTTCTTCTCAAATTCTTAATGTTTCTTGAAATTGTTAAG
Source organism: Enhydra lutris kenyoni (assembly GCF_002288905.1). Taxonomy (NCBI): domain Eukaryota; kingdom Metazoa; phylum Chordata; class Mammalia; order Carnivora; family Mustelidae; genus Enhydra; species Enhydra lutris. Next base: position 40,816,559 of record NW_019154099.1, on the reverse strand, counting down.
AAATTTTCATTTCAGTTTTCTTTCTCCCTATTGTAAATGTTTTGCTACTTATACATGGGGATTTATTTACTCTGTCGTCAGTTCTTTCACATTCTTTTTATAGTTCTCACAGTATTTTTACACCTCTAGTCTTATAACACTTATATTTGTTACATTTCCTTTATGAATTTTCTATTTCTTGAAAATAAGAATACCATCTTTTATTTAGTCAAACCCAGTAACTTGCTTATTGCTAACTTTTAATAAATATCTATAAACTGATATTATTGACTGAAGTGATAATTTAAATTGTAATTAAAAATGATGTTCCATGATTTTTTCCTTTTGTGTCTGGTATCTTTCATTCTTTTTCATTATTTCCTATGTATTAAGAGTCTGACCTATGTAGGTCACATTAACTACCACCCTTACTCTCTGGATCCCAGTTTATTTGGCCAACAGGGAACTCTGTGCTACAGACTGTGTCTCCCCTAAAATGCACATTGTTGAAACCTAATCCCCAGTGTGATGATATCTGGAGGTAGGGCCTTTGGGAGATGATTAGATGGTGAAGGAAAAGCCTTCAAGAATGAGACTACTACCCTTATAAAAATGCCCAGAGAGCTAGCTTCCTCCTCCTGCTGTCATGCAAGAATATAGGATAAAAAGGGCTATCTACGAAGGAGGGGGGAGGAGCTCACCAGACATGGAATCTGTAGGTACTTTGATCTCAGACCTCTTGGGCTTCAGGATTGTGAGAAATGTTTCTGTTGTTCATGGGCCACAAACTATGGCATTTTGTTACAGACCTGAACAGATTAAGAGAGACATCAGTACCAAGAAGTGGGTATACTGCTGTAACAAATATTTAAAAATGTGGGAGCAGCTTTCAAACTCTTGATCAAGGCTGGAGAAGTATGGAGGTGCATCTAGAGCTTATATTACACTGAACAGATCTTCAAACACTTCTCTGATAAATCCCCAGGCAGAAAAGAGGGCATCTGTAGCAAAATCCTCAGGCTCTTAGAGAATACCTAAGTAATCCCAAACAGAATGTTGGAAGAAATATGGACAATAAAGGACATTCTGATGAGTTCTGAGGCAGCAATGAGGAAGAGGTTATTGGATACTGGATGAGAGGCGATCCTTGTTATAAATTGAAAAAGAACTTGGCTGAATTGTGTTCATGTTCTGATGCTTTGTGGAAAATAGAAATTGCAAGAAATGAAATTGGATATTTGGCTGAGGAAATCTTTAAGCAAAGTGTTGAACATGTGACCTGGTTCTTCCTGACTGCTTGTACTGAAATGTGATAAGAGAGAAATGGCTTAAAGATGGAATTACTAACCAAAGAGAAACCAGAACTTAAAGATCTGGAGGGAATTCTCAGCCAGTTTTTATTGAAAGGAATAGGAAAGCCTGTTTGGGAAAGAACAACAAGGATGTGGCCAAATGACCATTTGATAAGGAGATTAATCAGCCATCTGAACCAGAAGCCAGAAGCTACTGCTCCAGGCATTGGAAGAATGACCTTAAATGCAATTCACAGATCCTCAGTGCTGTTCCTCCTATCACAGGCTCTGAGTGTAAGGTCCAGCAGGCAGAGTGATTCCAAAAGAAGGATGCTGGCATTCATGGCTCCTTCTCACATGGTGGATTCCATTCCCTGCATCTCAAACAACTGCAAAAGAGCAACTGGTGGCTCTGCAGGCCTCCGTATGGCACAGGCACAGGCCCTACACTACAGGGGGAGCAGGCAGTAAACTGTGGCAGTGTTTGTGATGCCTTTTCTGTTGGCACACAGAGTACTTAAGTTGAACTGACCATTTCAGAGGACAAAGATTCTGCAGAGTCCTGGAGAATGGAGGGCCAGCTCAGAGTCCAGACCAGAAGAATCACCTGTTCACCATTCCATCCTGATGAAATAAGGTGCCAGAAGAGACACAGAGGCAGAACAATCACCTAAGGAGAATCCCAACCTCCAATCCTAGACTCCAATCCAAGACCTAAGGAAGGGGAGTGACAACCCCAGTGTGCCTGGAAGGCATAGCATCCAGCCAAAATGATCTTCTTAAGCTTGAAGGTTTAATGCTGTTTTTCCTTAGATTTTGGATTTCTCTAGGAACTGCCAGCCCTTTATTCTTTCCTATTCTTTTTTTGGGAATGGGAATGCCTATTTTATGCCTGTTCCACAATTGTTTTTGGAAGCACCTAACATTGGGATCACACATTCACAGCCTGAGAGGAATTTGCCTCAGAATGAATCAGTCCTTAAGTCTTGCCCATATCTGCTTTAGATAATATTTAGGGACTTTGAACTTTAGACTTTTGAGTTAATGCTGGGATGAGTTAAGACTCTGGGGCTATTCTCGGGACGCCTGGGTGGCTCAGTTGGTTAAGCAGCTGCCTTCAGCTCAGGTCATGATCCCAGCGTCCTGGGATCGAGTCCCACATCGGGCTCCTTGCTCGTCAGGGAGCCTGCTTCTCCCTCTGCCTCTGCCTGCCATTCTGTCTGCCTGTGCTCGCTCTCTCTCCCTCTCTCTCTCTGACAAATAAATAAATAAAATCTTTAAAAAAAAAAAAAAACAGTTGGTTAAGACTCTGGGGCTATTCTAATGGAATTACTGTATTTTGCATGTGAGAAGGACATGAATTTTTTTTTTGGGGGGGGTGGGGGAGGGTAGCAGGAGTGGAAAGCTACAGACTGAATGGTTGTGTCCTTCCTCCCCTAAATCCATTATGTTGAAACCTAGTTCCCAGTATAATGTTTTTAGGAGGTGGGGCTTTTTGGTGGTGATTAGCTCAAAAAAGTGAGCATTCCCCTAGGTAAGAAGACAGTCATCTATGAGTCAGGAAGTGGCTGTCACCATACACCTAATCTGTTAATGGATTGATCTTCGAATTTCCACTCTTAAGAATTGTGAGTTTCTGTTGTTTATAAGCCATCTGGTCTATTACATTTTGACAGAGCCTCCTGAATGGACTAACACACCATACAAAAATATCAAAGTAAGGGAGAAGTGTGGATTCAGTTATTTATTTCCATTAGTTTCTCTTGTGCAATCACCATGAGCAAGCTGTATTCCTGTGTGAAATTTGTTGCTTCAAGTATCATACTTCACAAATCCACTGTTCTGTATCTGGATTCTAGCAACTGATCTCTCCAGGAGGTGGCCAAAGCCCCGTGTGACTAAAGGATGCTAAATTCATTTTCCTTTTGTTCCTCAATACCCCACCTACACTTGGGGCACCTGGGTGGCTCAGATGGTTGAGCAGCTGCCTTGGGCTCAAAGTCATGATCTCAGTATCCTGGGATGGAGCAGTGCCTCTGGCTCCCGGCTCAGGGGGGATTCTCCCTCTCCTTCTGCCCTCCCCCACCCACGCTTGTGCTCTCTCTTGTGTGCTCTTTGTCTCTCTTTCTCAAATAAATAAACAAATTCTTTTTTATTTTATTTATTTATTTATTTGAGAGAAAGAGAGAGAATGAGAGGGGAGAGGTCAGAGGTAGGAGCAGACTCCCTGCTGAGCAAGTAGCCCAGTGTGGGACTAGATCCGAGGACTCGATCCTGGGACTCCAGGATCCTGACCTGAGTCCTCGATGGTTGCTTAAATCATTTATTGGAGCCACCCAGGTGCCCCAATAAATAAATTAAAAAAGTATACCCATCCAATCTTTTGCAGATGACACCTCAAATTACCTATCTTATTTTGGGTATCTGTTTTATGGTGGGTTGCTAACTGGTGTAAATATAGCTAAATTAGGTCTAGTTGCTCAAGATTTGTAGTTTAACCAAGGTAGTATTTCATGAATTTTAGATACTATATTGAAACTATATGGAGTAAATATGTTTTGGGGACAGAATGCTAAAGTAAATATTAAAAAAAAGTTATTAACAACTAACTTGATTCAATGTTATATATAAAATCTGTTTAAATATTAACAAAATCAAAACTTGGATGTCATCTGTGAATATATTTCTACTATGAAAATAGTATGAAACCTTAGAGATTGAAGTTCTACAACACTGTTGAAAATTAGAATCTAGGGGTGCCTGGGTGCTCAGTGGGTTAAGCCTCTGCCTTCAGCTCAAGTCATGATCTCAGGGTCCTGGGATCAAGTTCCGCATCAGGCTCTCTGCTCAGCAGGAAGTCTGCTTCCCCCTCTGCCTCTGTCTGCCTCTCTGCCTACTTGTGATCTCTTTCTCTGTCAAATAAATAAATAAAATTAAAAAAAAAAGAAAATTAGAATCTAGAATTCATTCACAATGTCATTCCATGTGTCTGTGATATATACTATTCTTTTTTCAGTTCTAGTACATGTTCCAACTCCTCTCAATACATCTAGCCAGTAGCCAATAATGATTATCTCTTTGGAGACATAAGCATTTCTTTTTTTTGTATATTTAAACACTTGAATACAAAAATGATTGTGATTAGAATAAAACAGCCACTCCTTTGTATAAGCAGTACCTTCTGTCTAGTCATAGAGGAGGTTAGAACATAATGCAATGCCTCACCCCTCAAGTTTTAGTGTGAGACTGCAGAGAGATTAAGAATGAGTATACCATGATGCATTACTTACTAGAAAGTAAGGATCCTCAAATTTATCTTTTTTGGGCTATCCAATATTGCTGAATGGCCCAGGTGGAGTTAATTCTTTTTCTACAGTAAGAATTAAGGAGTCACTTATCTGATCTAGGTATATATATATATACACATATATGTGTATATATATATATGTATACACACACACACACACACACACACACACACACACACACACACATATATATACTAGTGAGAGAGAGAGAGCAAGCAAGCCATATACCACCTTCAAACTCATTCACACGCTCTTAGGGGCGCCTGGGTGGCTCAGTTCATTAAGCATCTGACTCTTGATTTAGGCTCAGGTCAAGATCTCAGGGTTGTGAGATTGAGCTCTCCACTCCACATCCATTGGGATCCCTGCTGGGCATGGAGCCTGCCTAAGATTCTCTCTCCCTCCCCTGTCCCACCACCACCAAAAAAATATCTTAGCCTTATTTCTTACTTTCTATTTACAGATACATAGTCATTTAGCAATGGGAATTATGACACGCTTTGCATATTTTTTTCCTTAACAATGTTTTGGATAACATGTAATTTTAGAACCTGCAATAAATTTTAGAATACTTCATATGTTTAGCAGGGTTGTCATCATTTACCTATTAACCAAATATTTCTATTCTTGTGCTCAGGTATATGTGTTAGTGTGCATTCTTATTTATTTATTAATTTTTTGGTTTCCAAATAGATTTTAAAGTGCTTTAAAACAATGATGTGTATTATGTTTCATTTTAATGCAATATTTCATCTGTCGAAGTATAATGAACATACAACAAAATAGTGATCCATAATAATACTAATGATAGTAGCTAATATTGATTGAATGTTCCGTACATGTTAATTTTTAATAAGTGGCATACTTACATTATTTCTTTTAATCCTTATTTTAGCCCTATGAAAAATTATTTTATTTCAGGAAAAGTAGATTATTTTAATTAAGATATTGAGGATCATTGAGAGTCAGAAACTTGTCTAATTATACAGTTACCAAATGAAAAAGCTCTGTAGTTTTGATGATGTTGACAAATGTTTAATATATGATAATACATTTTATTCCATTTCCCAAAAGAGTGGTAGTGGACTTCAACTTTTCATTTTTTTTTAACTTTCTCTGAAAAAAGTTTTTCATCATCTGCTATAGTAAATGTTTTTGATATGTAGAGGTTTGCTTATGTCTTAATAAATTGAGTACTATTATAAAGTTTATGTGCTCTTGTTTATTTAAAAATTAAGACGTATAATCACAAAATTTCAAAGTTTTAGCACTGTTTCTATAAGTAATTAAAACAACATCAGTTCAGCTATAACATAAACATAACTATTTATATTCTGTCTACAAGAATTTATGTATTTCTTAATTACTACTTTTCTATGAATAAAATGAAAATATAAGAACTTGAGGTTAGTATATGTCTTCTTTCTTAGCTATCTGATGATCACGTAAAAAATTTTGCAAAAATGGTGAAAGATAAGATGATAAAGCATATCAACTATCTTTAATATGAAATATTTTTAAATGACTTAAATTACAGCTAAAATTGATCTTAATGCTCAGCAACATTTAAAATAAACCTTGTATTAAAGCAATTGAATAGTGTACAATATTCTTATTTCTCAAAGCTGGTAACATTCACCAATATTATAAGCATATGGGAAATTTAAATAATTCAGTCATAATAAAATAAAAATGTAATCAACATGCTCTTTTTTCACTTTAGTCTCAGTGACATTTAGTAAATCCTTCAGCTGTTAAGATGAAAGTACATAGAAAAAAAATATAAGTAGAATATGTCCAACTTCAATGTAAAACCAGCTTTTGCAAAAGGATATTTTTCTAACTCAGCTCCAAACAACTGGGATAATATGTTACACAGATAGAGCAAGAGCGAACCATACAGTAACAGCTGTGAAAATTTGGCACATGAATTCCAATTGTTATGCATCCATAAAACTAATGACCTCTTTTAGCTTTGGGAGTTGCAAATTATTTTGTTAAAACTATCTAAATGTTTTTTTTTTTTTATTAAAGATTTTATTTATTTATTTGACAGAAATCACAAGTAGGCAGAGAGGCAGGCAGAGAAAGAGAGAGGAGGAAGCAGGCTCCCCGCTGAGCAGAGAGCCCGATGCGGGGCTCGATCCCAGGACCCTGGGATCATGACCTGAGCCGAAGGCAGAGGCTTTAACCCACTGAGCCACCCAGGCGCCCCTAAAACTATCTAAATGTTTAATCAAATCAATAATCCTCTCCCTGAGTTTGTGCTATGATTAGATTCTTCTTTACTTCCCTCCTAACATGTTTTCAGATATCTGATCCTCCTGCCATATTCAAAGCAATCAAACTGGAATAATAATTTAAAAAAAATAACCATAACAAATAATACCTCCTGGAGAAAAACTATTGGTTGATGATAAAGAATTTTTGCTTGTCTGAACTCTTTATAATTCAAAGAATAGAATAATATGATAGAAATTTATAGACATGCAAATTACTTTTCTAATGTTTTTGTAAAGTTCCCAGTCTTTGTAGCTCATGACATCTGGGAATATTTATATTTGCATTTTTCTTCTGATTCTGATTGGAGACATAAAGATGTCACTTACTATGGTAATTAAGTGCTCAATCATAGTATGAATTCTGACATGGATAATGCCTGATACACAATAACTACTCAATTAGTATCTCTGCAATGCATAAATTAATAAGCATAAAATATGGATTCAACATCCTACACAAGATATGCTAAATATGATTGATCTTATCTAAATTCTAATAAACACCATTGGCATGCAGTATTCTTATTCAAAGTCATTGCAAAATTTTTAAAAATATGACTTTAGGAAAAATCACAACCCTAACTCAATTTTAGTTCTCCTGTAACATTGTACTTATAAGCACATTGTTAAATATATACACTAATGCTAATCATAGTCTTAGTGTTGTCTAAAAGATGACAAAGGTTGAAATTTTGATACTATCAAATTTTTGGCATGCAGTAAAGATTTACCTAGGAATTGAGCAGTAATTGAAAAGTTTTTCTGTAAGGTGAATAGCCAAAAGAGAATTGGAATTCTTTATGTTATATGAGAGAGACTGAAATTCAAAATGAAAAATATAATTTGCAAGTATTTTCCATGTTTATCTTTCCAGATAATAATACATTCATTCCTCTAGCAAATATTTTTCTATCTATAATTGGTGTTTCAAACTGTGTGAAGCATTGGAGTATGAACAATGCTTATATGAAGTGGGAGTTGCTCAAATGTTTTAAGAACTTAAAACTTAATCATACCTGTATTTCATAATGATTATACCAGAAGATATGAAGAAATGAAGTTGAGGAAGGGAACACTGTACAGAATAGATCAATCAGGAATTTATTACAATTGTACAAAAGTCAGGAGGGAGGTGTCAAGCTAAGACATTGAATTAGAGGTGATTCCAATGAATTCCCTTTCCTTTTTCTTTCTTTTTTAAAGGAATTTATTTATTTATTTAGAAAGAGAGAGTGCACAGAGGGAGAGGAGAGGAAGGAGAAAGAGAATACCAAGCAGACTCTGAACTGAGCATGGGGGTCCCATGCCAGGCTTGATCTCACCACTGAGATCACATTCTGAACCAAAATCAAAATTCAGTTGCTTTACCATCTGAGTCACCCCCAATGAATTCCCTTTCTGCTAATCAGCTGAAATATGCAAAATCCCTGGTGCAGATAGATGACAGATGTGGACGAAATGTAGCTCTCTCACATAGTGGTGAGAATGTATGAGATTATATGTCTCTATGTAATATATTTTTGCCTGAGTATGTGCCTGTATCTGACAGGGCCTAGGACTAGTTGTGATTCCAACTGAAGCTTATGAAATATATCAAAGCTAATGAAATTTTTGTGGGTCTAATTAATTTCCTAAATTATTTTCAAGGCTTAGTTAAATAGTTTCAATATTAAATATCATGACAATCATGAAATAGTGCTATAGAACACAAAGGTTTGAATTTCAGATGGAGTACTATTTTCAGATGGAGTACTTTCATCTTCTCTGTATGTGGTTATCTGTCTCCTATCCAGCTATATTTATATATCAATAGCTTAGCTATTATTTCTTTATTTTTGTTGCTGATTTTCTTGAGGCTTGTAATTAAGGATGCCAAAATTTAAATCTAACAAGAAATATGATGTAATATGGTTTGTACAAAGTGGGTACCTAGAACAAATGTAAATTTTTTTTATTCGTGTCAATATTCCTAGTTTTAATACACATAACTGTCTTCTGTTTGAGATCTTACAGTGAATAGCTATATTAGTAATACAGAAAACATGTTAATGACACATGCAGCCTGAATACATTACTGTAATTCCATTAATTGCAACAAATCTGTGACCTCCTTGAAGGCACCATATTTTATTCAGTTCTATAATAGCTACATTCAGCATGCAGTAAGTAATCAACCACTGTTTGCTATTTCGATTGTATAACATACCTATTATGAAAATAACTGAGTGAAATTTAGTACAGTTTTAAAATAATTGTCAAACTGTTTTACCAAATCCAACTATTTTAGAATACTGTTTTGTATGAGAATATAGATCTATTCTTTCACCCAGTAACTCCATTCCTATGTGTACATGCAGATTTATATGTAGGTGCAGAAGAAGGCATGTACAAGAATGTTTTAGAGGCATACATATTAATAGCTCAAACTATAAACTAATCACATGTTATAATGGTTATAATGGTATGTGATGTGCATAATATATGCTATGCATTATTATATATCTATTATAAATAGAAATACCTTATCAAGGTTATAATGGATAAATACAAAATGAAGTACACAGTAGTATGTCAGTGCATGAATTTTTGATATACAAATCTCAAGTACATTTTCAAAATTAGAGATACTACAGTTACAATCTTGTGTGTCTAACCAGGACAGGGAAATGCTCATACAGGTACATTTATATTTCCTCTTTTTTTTCTTTTTTTATTCTTTCAGTAGTTGGTATTCCAGCTAAATGATATCATTTGACTCTCAGTATTATAGATGAGACAATCTGTAGACTATTTCTCATTTTCTTTGTTCTTCCTCAGCTAATTTGTTTTGATTTGATCATATCTACATGGTTGGTAGACATAACACTTGCAATATTTCTGTTGCTCTAATAATCGTGTTTGTTTTAATATTTACTCTTTATATAAATATATTCAATTATCACTGATAGTTCTTTAGCCATAATTTCCCAAGTCATTTCTTCATTGTTTGAAGCTCATCCTCCAGTAATTTCTCAAGACACACTCAAGGGCACAAAATTAGTTCTTTCATGTTTAAAACCGTATTTATATAGGCTTGGTACATAAAAAATTGTGTACTGGTTATAAGATCCATGGATCACACTTTCCTTCTCTATCTAGTAGGAATTGCTTAGTTGGATTGTGATATTGAATGTTGGTTTTGAGAAAACTGAAGCCAGTTGATTTATTTTCCCTTATATGTTATTACAAAATAAGACAAAACTTGATACCTTTTATCTTTAGAGTCCAATGGCAATTATCTGAATGTAATAAAGAGCTAACCATTTTTATTTAATTTTTCTTGACACTGTACAACATTTGAACATGTAGAGTCTTATAGCTGTGTTCACAGAAGTATTTAAGCTTTAATGTCTAATTAAACAGAAGGATAGAGGGGAGACAAGAGGAATTTCTTAGTAGCAAAAATTGAGTTTCCTATCTGTTCCTTTGTTGTATTTCAGGAGAGAGGGTTTAATATATGAAGACAATCAGTAAAAGAGGTCAAAATGAGATGAATTCTAAAATGGAAAACCTGGAAATAGATTCATCTTTCACCACCAACAAAATGACTTCCAAGTTAATTAACTCAACTGAAAATGAACAAATTTATACAAGGAAGTATAATTTACAAAAATATAGAAAAACACATGTTAGAATTAATAATTTAGTAAATCATTCTCCTTAAACCAGATATACTGAAAACAGTTTTTCAATTCACATACTCTACCCAGTTGAGAAATATATTTAAAATATAATACTATAACAATTAAAAAAAAAAAAACAGGTATACCTCAAGCGTAGGTGAGATTCAAACATGTAGGTTCACTTCAGGAAAATTTGTTGGAAGCCTGGCAAAGGGTGTATCAGGGGATCAAACAACCTCTTATCTACTGCTTTGAGTCTGGACATATATTGAATGTTGATAGGATGTCATAACAAGAGACTGGAAACTTTCCTGTGAGAAAGGAAAAAAGCAAAACAAAACGTTAAGACAGAAACATTGAACTCAACATGTTACTTTGGTTCATTTATTTGGAGAATTAATAAGATAATGAAGAATTAATGAGATATGAATAACCATTTGAATTAAAAAAGAGGGAAGGAGAGAAAGGTATATTTGAAAAATTCTCTACAACAGTTAGGTACAAGCAAAACTGCTTCAGGACTGATGTATTAGAATGAGATGTTTTTCCTTTCACTTTGCAGTTCAGGCTTTCCCCAGATTCCATTGTCTTAGCTGAAGTGGGGAAACAACACCTAGTGTTCAGGTAGAACTTGATTGTCATGTAGAACCTGGGTAGATGCTTAGTTTGAGAGTTACACACTGAACAGTTAGCAGTGTCTAGCAGATATATCCTAGAAATAGATTTCTATAAATATTCTGGAGATATATACTGATAAATAACATTACTTTTAAGGGAAAATAAATCAGCTGCCCTGTATTAATATTTGTACTGGCATAAATTGGAGATAGAAATATGTCACTAACACTGTGTGTGAGATTTAGACCTGCCATTATTAAAAGAGCTTCTTAAAGGGCATTATTAAAAGGGAGGAAAACAAAAGTGACTCGTGGCTATTAGTTGCACTTCACATCCCAGGTGAAAGAAACTGCCAAGTGTACATTAAACAACAAGAAAAAACCCACATAATCTTCAGATTAAATAATGAGTAATAGACAATACATGTGTACAGACACACTTATGTACTATTAAAATATAACAAAGGACACACAAAAAATAGCTATACACTCTGGCCTCACAAGATCAAATGTTCAAAGAATGCCAACCACCCTTCAACTAATCTACAAATGTACTGGAGTATTTACTAACATATTAAATCCCAAGCAAACCAATGAGATTGGGGCATAGAATAAAAATACAAATTTAGTAATGGTGTTTGGAACATTGATGAAAGTACTTGGGGAAAAGGAAATAAAATAACTCTTCTACCTGACATATTAACAAAGTTAATTTCAAATTACATTTAATTTTAATTTAAAATTTAAATTAAATTTAAATTTAATTAAATTTAATTAATTAACTAGATTTAAAAATTTAAATGCAAAATAAATTACCAGAATATAATTGACATATATATATATATATATTTATATATATATATACACTTATAAAACAATTGTTAAACATATGATCTTGAGATAGTGTTTTCATTGTTTTAAAGGGTGTAGTTTCTTACTTAAGAGTGATGATGTAAAAATAATTGATGTAAGTTCACATTAAAGACAGGAGCTTAAAAAAAAAACAATAAAAATGAATAAGTGTGATAGGTCTGTCAATGTCAAAGAAGTTACTGCCTGTGTTATCCTCTAGGATTTTAATGATTTCCTATCTCACCTTTAGGTATTTAATCCATTTTTTAATTTATTTTTGTTTATGATGTAGGAAAGTACTCTGGTTTCATTCTTTTGCATGCTGCTGTCCAATTTTCCCAACACCATTTTTTTTTGTAAAAGACTCTTGTTCTCCCATTGGATATTCTTTCCTGCTTTGTCAAAGATTAATTGGCCATATGGAACTACCCTGCAATTCAACAATTGCACTACTAGGTATTTATTTACCCAAAGAATACAAAAATACTGATCCAAAGGGATACACACACCCCAATGTTTATAGCAGCATCATCAACAATAGCCAAATTATGGAAAGAGTCCAAATGTTCTTCCATTGATGAATGGATAAAGCTGTAGTGTGGGCCACACAATGGAATATTATTCAGCTATCAAAAAGAATGAAATCTTGCCATTTGCAACAATGTGGATGGAGCTAGAGAGTAATGCTAAACAAAATAACCCAGTCAGAGAAAGACAAATACCATCTAATTTCACTCATATGTGGAATTTAAGAAACAAAGCAAATGATCATAGGAGAATAAAAGAGAAATGCAAACCTAGAAACAGACTCTTAACTATAGGAAACAAACTGATGGTTACCAAAGGGGAGGAGGGTGAGGGGGATGGGTTAAATAAGTAATGGGGATTAAGGAGTGTACTTGCTGTGATGAGCACCAGGTGTTGTATGGAAGTGTTGAATCACTAAATTGTGCACCTGAAAATAATATTATACTGTATGTTAACTGGAATTTAAACAAAAATTAAAAAAAAAAAAGACTCATAGGTATGACTACATGAAAATTAACAAATTTCATATGGTTGTTGAACTACAATACTAAATTACAAATTATACTCTGAGGTTTAGTATCCATAATATACACACACTAAGAAATATATAGGAAAAAGAATTTAAAGAAGATAGTTAAAAGTTATGAAGAGATCATATTTGAGACAACAGCCAATAGATATTTAAATATTTTTAAACTAATGAGTAATTAAAGAAAAAAAAAAGCATTCTGATGCAAGTTTCAACAAATTCTGTTAGTGAAACTTTTAAAAGAATGAAAATAATTACTACTAAAAATGATGTATTAAATGATTCTATGTCTTATTGTTAGAAATGTAAATTGGAATCCTAATTTTAAAACGACATTATATGTTTATATTTTACCTTATTACATCTTTTTTTTTTACATCTTTTCTTTCAATAATGAATTAAACATTTGCATTTTGGATAAAATTCAGTATTAGATTCATTTTCAATGTTCTTTGTAGTAATATATTTTATAATGATAATAAAATAAAATTGAAAGGAAGTCAAATGTCCAACAGTAAGAAATTGTTACTTTTTTATCATTGGTACTTATATGCAATGCAATAATATGGCACTATATTATTTATATAGATTTATGTTTATGGACATGAAAAGATAGTCTAGATCGTTACACATAAACTATGAAGTTATGTAAAAAATTTGGGTGACAGTATACTAGTCTATGTAGTATGATCATACTTTTTGAAAAAAATTAAGAAAGCACATATGCAGTTTCACAATGTTATTTTAAGAATTATTATTTACAGTCATAATTTATAGTTATATTTATTTTGTGATGATTTTCCCCTTTTATTTATGATTTTAATTAAAATCTCCGTGTTAGGGGAGCCTGGGTGGCTCAGTGAGTTAAGCCTCTGCCTTCAGCTCAGGTCATGATCTCAGGGTCATGGGATCTCTGGCATCTAGCTCTCTGCTCAGTGGAAGCCTGCTTCCCCCCCCTTCTCTTTCTGCCTGCCTCTCTGCCTACTTGTGATCTCTATCTGTCAAATAAATAAATAAAATATTTTAAAAAAATCTCTGTGTTAAATTGTGGAGTTACACTTTTATTTCACTTATGAAAAACTAGAATTTATAAGAAGATTCTAGTTAATCTCACCTATTTCATGGAAGAGTAAAAGTATCTGCTTCTAGAAATAAGAAACTGTGGCTGTTCAAATAACTCAAAGAAATTTGCTTACTCTACTGTTCAGTCATCTGTCTTCAGTTTTAAAAATTTCCTCCTCTGATGGTTACCAGAGAAGAGGTAGGTTGGAGGGAATGGGTGAAATTGGCATTGGGGATTAAAGAGTACACTTACCTTGATAATCACTTAGTAATGTACAGAATTGATGAATCACTATCTTGTACACTTGAAACAAATAGAGCAATATGTTAACTACACTGGAATTAAAATTTAAAAATAAACAAGTAAATAAATTTTTAACAAGAACAATTTAAAAAATAAAAATTTTCTCCCCTAATATCTAAGCTTTATAAGCAAATGATTTCTTGTACCTTACCACAATCTATTTTATTCTGTTCAATTCTAACCTTGAAGAAAAAGAATACATAGACTGTTAACCCATCAGTGGGTGGAGAAATAGGACTCTAAGAGAGAAGCTTGATACAGACATCCCAATGGAAGTCAATTGCCTCTGACTATTTATATTTGGTTTGCTCTTGTGAAAGAGTTAAACAAATACAAATACAAATGTACAAGCTGTATACAGATAATAAAAGCAAAATATAACTTTTCACTGAACTTCCCAATACTTTGTTAAAATGTTGAAGCATCTGTAGCTTGAAATTCTGAAAAATGTTGGGAAAAGTATTTAAAAAGAACACTGATCAGCATACTCTTTGAGATCTAGACATTAATTTGTTCTTGATCATAATATATGATTAAAAAGCTGTGCACACATTTGACATTATTGTGTGTGCATATTTGTGTGTGTTTGTATGTATATATTGCAAATCATTTTTATATTCAAATTATTTACAAATTGATTTTGAAAGTTAGTGAAATCTAAGGTAATTTTTATTAAAAAGGGAAAATATGTACTAATAACATCTCTATAATCTGAACTAGATATTTGCAAGTGTTTTTCAAAAATGAATTAATCTGTTGTGCAGTAGTGAACTGTGTACTTGTGTGCTCCACATATGTGTTTGCATGCACATAGAAATTTAAGCTCTCTCAAAGAAAGTTATTTTCACACACACATATTCATATATTTATTACTGTTATGAAATGAAATAATTAAAAAAATTAAAATGCAAGCCCAGGCTTGAATAGACAAATGTCTGCAGTTGAAGGAGGTAGGCAGATGATTTTCTGATGTAATAGGTACCAGTTTAGGAAAAAGTGATACACTGCCTTCAGGCTCAAAAGCTTTGATCTGAGGCAATAGATTTTCTTTCTTAACTTTCCTGTCTGCAATCCAAATGAGACAGATTTACCCTGAGGTGAGAGATGCTAGTAGCACACACCTTGCTTTCTAATCCAGCAGGGACCAAAAATATTGAGCTCCATGAACAATTTAATATTGTGAGAAACTTAATGTAATTAAATAATCATTATGCTAGGGACCCTGAAATTGACTAAGTGAAGCAGGCAATAATTTTAAAAAATCTCATCCTCACAAAAGAAGGAAAAAAATAGGAAAATTAATTTTCACAGAAAAAAAGAATTGGTTTTTGCCTTTTATTTCTGTAGGAACAGACACTCACCAAAGTGTGTGTGTGTGTGTGTGTGTGTGTGTGTGTGTGTGTGTGTTTCTGTTGTGACAAATACCCTCCTGAAAAGAACTTTAATATAAACAAACTGAGGACTGCTGGAAGGGAGGTGGGTGGGGGGATGAGGTAATTGCCTGATGGCTATTAAGGAGGGCATCTGATGTGCTGAGCACTGGGTGTTATAGGCAACTGATAAATTACTGACCAGTACATTTGAAACTAATGATGTACTATAAGTTGGTTAATTAAGTTTAAATTTAAAAAATTTTAGAAAACTTGGGGCGCCTGGGTGGCTCAGTGGGTTAAAGCCTCTGGCTTTGGCTCAGGTCATGATCCCAGGGTCTTGGGATCGAGCCCCACATCAGGCTCTCTGCTCAGCGGAGAGCCTGCTTCCCTCCCCGCTCTCTCTGCCTGCCTCTCTGCCTGCTTGTGATCTCTATCTGTCAAATAAATAAATTAAAAAAAAAATCTTTAAAAAATTTTAAGAAAACAACAAGTGGTGAAAAACAAACTCCAACCAGAATGAGATACCATTGTAATTAATAAAATGATTGATATTTTACAAATTGATCGTGCCAAGTGTTGGTGAGGATGAAGAGAAACTTGAACTCATTCACTGCTCTTGGGAATGTAAAATAATATGTGCACTTTGGAAAACAGTTTGGTTTTTCTTAGAAAAAATATATACTCACCTATTTTATGATCCAGCCATTTTACGAGAAACGAATGTTAACTCTAGATTCCATTCCCCTTTAATTCCATTGTCCTGCTATCCCCTCATCCTTGAGTATTTTTTCATATGCATGTACTTAACAGTATTCTGCTGAGTAATTGTGTGAGAGCCTCTCCAGATCTTCATCATGCCCTCTCTGCCTCACTCTTCTTCTTCTTCTTTACTTTCATTCTCCTACATTCTACAATTTCACTCTTCTACAGTCTCTGCCTTCTTGCCCCTACACTCATCAACTAGGTCTCTTCAACTCAGGGAATTCATTGGGTTATATCGGCCTGAGCCGTGCTCTGGAAACTCTCTCAAGGCAATAAGCTTACCAGTCATGGGGCTCATCTTGTTTGTTTCCTGTCTTTCTAGAATCACTGTCCTTCAGTCCATAATTTCCAAAATTTAAAAACTGTTGTTTTATTTTTTTTTTCAGTTTTTACATTTCAGTGGTTTCAAGTAGTAGCATAAATTTCTTCCCTGTTAATTCACCTTGGTCAGAAGAGTCTTGTATTGGTTTTTACTCTGTTTCTCCCTTAGTTTTCCATTTTCATAAACTCATAACTCCTTGTTTTTATGTACTCACACTGAAGGACTTTTTGCTTCTTTCTCATATTTATATTCAGGCATCCAGATCTAACCCATGAACAAATTCTAGAGATCTATTATCCAATAGATGAAGATTTGGCAGTTTGATATCATATTCTCCTAATGCTGCTTTAAGTCAACATCATTACTTATACAAAATGAAAAAAAATGCTTATTAGTATTTCTGCATCCACATTTGCTGCCTTTAATTTAATTATCCTCACAGCAGGTTAGGGTAACATCCATAGAACATTGTTCATTACCTACATTTTGCTCAAACCACCCCCCTAGTATTGTTTCCCATCTAAGCAGAGGAAAACACAGTCTTTCCCCTACACTTTGAGCCCCTTCTCATACTGGGCTATCACTCCCACGTACTCATTTTCCTTCACTTACCCTGGCATATTCTTTGTCACTCAGACATAACAATTCATGTTATCAACTTTTTCTAGATGCATGTTCTTTCAATTCCTTCAGGCTTATCTCATCAGTCTTTCCATGGCCACACCCTTAAGTGCATACATCAATCAATCTCTATTTCACCTTAGTATATTTTCAGTTTTCAATATAACCATTAGCACAACTTAAGATACTAACTATCTATTGCTTCATGCTTGCTTCACTTGAAAGTTGAAAACAGGGCTTCTTTGAATTTTATTCCCTGTCATAACCTCACCTCCACCCTGGGATCCAGAAAAATCTCTTACATATTTTAGGGAATAAACATGTTACCTATATTGAACAGATGAGCTCCACTAATATTTACCACACATGTAATTTAGTGTCTATTAATCTCATATGAGAAATAATGAAACAAAGGGATTTCAGATTTTATAGAGAAGATTGAGAAAGGTCAAGTACAGTTTTATTCTGAGAGCTGTTCACTGTTCAAATAGAAGGTATAAAAATACTTAGTATTAATCATAGTGCAAAGGTTGTCAAAACTGTTGCAGATTAGTAGTCATTAATTGGACAGTCTGTTTAAAAGATGGATGGAAAGAGTACTCATGGATAAATAACCTGTTAGGGTCAGAATGAACATTGTTTGGTTTTTCTGGGATTGAAAAACTGAAAATTGAATCTTGGATCTGCTATATGCACTTTCTGATATATGAGCAACATACTTATTCTCTTTGAATCCTTATTTCCTTACTATAAAATAAGAATATTAGTTTTTTCATAATATATGTATAATGCCTACCAAAGTTTCTGGCCTATAAAAATATGGAGTGACAACCATTTTTATTAATAATTAGTGATTTTCTTTTGTTTTGTGGGCTTTTTTGTCTCCTGTTGTCTCATATTAAATTCCACCAGATTTTTGGTGAAGGAAACCAAAAAAATAAGAATTGTGATTTTTCAATCTTTTGCCTTGCATTATCAAGGTTCCTTCCAGAACATTCTAGAGACCAATCCTCAGCAGCCCTTCTTCTTCTGTACTTTAATCTGTAATAATGAATTTATAGTGGCTCAAAGTTCGTTCTCTCACTGTCATTCTCTAACTCATTTAAACAAATGTTTATGTCAGTTCCAGACAAGACTTCCCTAAGATCAATTCTGTTCTGTTCAAAACCTTCAATGGCTCCTTATTTTTAAGGTAAGATCCAATTCTTTCACTCTGTTTTGTTGCATTTGTTGTCCTAACTGGCCCAATTGAAGTCTAAGTCTCCTCATTATGCATACTTTCTACTAGTCAAATCGACTTCCATTCTTTCCACCAAATATGTCCCACAATTTCATATATCTGTTCTTCTGCTTATTTAGTTATCTTTATCTAGAATTCCCCTTTTTACTCTTTTACTCTTTTACTTCTTCCTCTTTTTACTCCTTTATACTATTTTATATATGACTTAAGACCACCAAATAACTGTCTTGTCGTTTACAAAGATTTCCCTCACTCCCTAATGTTGTGCTACTTTCTCCCTTATCTAAACTTTCATAATACCTAATCTGTATCCTTCTAGTATGGATATCTATATCTACATTTCTTATTAATTCATCTGTTAGTCCATGCTCCTTGAGAGAGTGGGAGCTTTTTTTTTTTTTAATCCCTTTTTAGTTTAGATCTTCCCAACTAGATTTAGAACACATGTACATTTCAGTGACTGACTGACAGCAAACTTCTCCTGCCTCCAAGGGCTGATATCTTTCTAATATCATATCTTATCTTTAACAAAGCAAGGATTCACCATTTTAAGGGTAACTAAGTCTCATAAAAGCTAAAGCTATAGTTTCTCAGCACTTTGAGATTCCTTGAGAAAGGGGTTCAGATAATTTCCCTTTAGGACATCATTTGTGAATGTAGAATAGCTCATGTGTTGTGCCCATAAACACAAATGAAAAAACCGAAGGTGAGAATCTGCAAATGTGCTTGTCAGTGTAGCACAGTTTGTTTTATAAATGATTTGTGTTGCTATAAGATCAAATGGTGTCAGTTCTTTTTGATCATACTTATCCAAGGGCAGTTTTGCAGGATAACAGTTTTCTCACATCTCACTCTCACCATTAGGAAAGCACAGTGCCTTACTAGAAAAGCTGAGCTGCCAGGTTACATGTACCCGGCCCAGTACTAATGGAATGATGAAAAGATTGACAAGTGTTTGACATTTTAATGGAATTATTGTCCAGCTTTGGGAGTGGTTGGCTTGTAATGAAGTAGTCTACATCTATAATGAAAGTTTTAGTATTTTATTTTATTGATGTGATTTTTACTAATTCAAACCTATAATATTTGTAAAATATAGTTTCATGATATTGGTTTACAAAAGTTTTTTTAAGACAAAGCTATGTTTAAATGTTTTTCATATTTTATAAGCTGAGTAACAGGTAAACAAAAATATGGTAATATCCCTGAAGAAGTGGAGAGCATCAAAGAAAATTGCAAAGACACTTGTCTGGGTTCGAGGTTGAAAGATCTGATTTCTTGTGTCAGTTTTATAACCTAAGCACTATATGACTCTGGAGAAGTCAATTGACCTTTTTTTTTTTTGTTGGTCCCATAAACTATGCAACTGAAAAAAAAAATACATCTACCTGTGTTAGTGTCCAGAAATTTAGCTAAGATCAATTGAAATAATATATGCAAACCTGTTTTAGTTTGTGAATTATAAAGTGAAGTAATTAAGCTGCAATTTCACTAAATTGAATTAGAACATAATAAAAATGGAACATTTGGGACAATGTTGAATAGTTATTAACGTGGATAGGTATTTGGGGTTTTTTTAAAGTCATTTTTGTGAAGAGTATGTCCTAGGAATCTATTGAATTTTCATTGACTGAATAAAGCATCCTAAGATAGCAGATATCAAAAAGAATTCATGTATTAGGGTAGATCAAATACGCACATATGAAATAACTTCAGGCTTCAAAGATAATGAAAAGGTTTTGAGGAAGTGGTAATAGATGTAAATTAGGAAAGAACTCTGTCTGAGTCCTGATAGATCATAGAAGATACCAGAGGTCAGGTTTATCTTGAGTTGGCCATTAAATAGTTTGCAGAACACATATTTTGCAAAAAGAGAAAGAAAGGGAAGAAGGAAATGGGAAGACAGAGAGAGAGAGAACTTTATAAATAAGGCAGGAGAAAAAAATCAAGGCCTGGTTTATGAATAATGAGGAAAATAAACCAGCTGAAACTGATTAAAAAGAGTGAATATTGAATTAGTCTTAAAGTCCCCATAGACCACAATTTGTAAGATTTTGGAATGAATTTCATTCCTGCAAATCAGTTTTCTCAATGGCCTCTGATCAAAAAAAGATAAAAAACATATAAGCAAACAAAAACCCAAAAGATAGAAGCAATGAAAAAACAAACACGATTTCATGTTATTTATATCTATCCACCAATCTGATTGAAGAACAGGTTGAAGCCAGAATGAAATTGTGATTTTCCAAGCTTTAACGTAATCTTTAGTTTCAGATTATTTCCAAATACATATATATTGGGGAATTATATGAAATCCGGTGATTGCAAACAACATGCTTATGATGTCAACTGTACTCCAAATGGTTCTGATAAGGCTCTTAGCTCTGACACTCGCCTCGCATCTATCACAATAACAAACTTGCTTCTGGTGACTATTCTTCTTCCCCATTCCTGGTGCATATTGAGTAAAGGATTAAAATAATCTTCACTATTTCTGGGAATATTTTAGAGATGGCTTAACTCTCATTAGCATAAGGGGGTTGTCTCCAAGCAACTGTGCAACCAGACAGGAGGATAGGACAGGGCGAGACTGCACTGGGCAGAACAGAAGCTAGACATCACCTGCTGTGCATTTGTTGGGCAACTTTGGGAAAATTTTCTTCAGTAAGTCTGTTTCCACTGATGAAAACCAAGAGGCTCAAATGTCTTTCAGAGGTTATTTATAAATATAAAATAAAATATTAAAAAAAAAACGTAAAGTACTTAGTTTAATGTCTGGCACATAGAAAATATGCAATGAATGGTTACTAATTATTGACCACTAGACTCCCAAGATTAACCTCATGTTTCCCAAAAGCAGTCTTATGATGAATTATGTGATAGAACGTAGTTAATCCCTTTTTATCCTGAGAGGAACCATAGGGTTATGGGGCTCAGAACTCATATTCCAACTTGTAAATTAGGTTACAAGCTCTTCACAGTCAGGGACAAAGCCTTATTTGATTTCTTCATCCCTAGCGCCTAGCAAAGTGCCTAGTAAACAGTAGATGCAATAAATGTTTGATGAATGCAGCTATTAAAAGGGAAAAGGAAGAGCCAAAACACGCTTTCTGACCATCAATTGTGGCAAGTGGGAATAGACCAATTTAGATAACTTTAGTTGTTAAATGAGAAGCAAGTCTGAAGGGCTTGACACAGCTGTCTCTGAATTGAGCTGTGATACTCTTCAGTCCATTGGGGAACTGAAATAATCATGCTGGGCTAACAAGTTCTCAGAACACTTCTACCAAAAGTAGCTGTTATATATCATGGCCTAATCACTATTGTTTTTCTGCAAGAGTCTTTCCCACAACATTGTATGATGATATCTTTTATAAAAGTAGAAGTATTCCTTTCTCAATGCATATAACCAAAGACAATAAAACAAACAAAAAAATTCATTTTAATTCTTAACAATGAGGAAAAAAAGCACAATTTTTCATCATAAGAAGCATTAACTTACTAGGATCACTTATATATAATGTTGCCTAGACAGATAAATATATTTAGATGTTAAAAAAAAAACTGTTTAAAGAGAGGAACATTAAAACTGCTATTTTAAAATGCAAATATTTTCATCAGAATGTGGGGGATTAAAAAGTAACTAAAACAAGTCTGATCAAATTACTGTGCTTCAGATAAGTGTTTCTGCCTAAAGGAAATACTAAATCTTTAAGAAATGTGTGAGGTCAAAATTATTTTCATAATAATACTAAAACATGATTCAGTTTTTTCAATGTGCTGACATTTACACTGATGCTGTGAAGGCAGTGATCACACCATCATCACAAATAAAAAAGTCAATACATGTTAAATGTCCCCAGTGAAGTACTAAAATTATTAATTTTACAAATTCTGGATCTTTACTTTTTAAATACTGGCTGTGACCAAAAAAAAAGTGTCAATACAGGATGCATTTCTCCTGCATACTGAAATATGATAAATACTTATATTCTTAACAATATATTACACCATTCAGTATCTTCATATTTTGTTAAGACTTGTTGCATCTACATTGAATAGGAATATTGATCTGTAGGCTTATTTTTTTCTTTCTTAATTTTTTTAGTTCTGTATTTTTTAGGTTTTATTATCAGGTTACTACTTATGTTCCCATTCTGTTTATAATAAGTTGTAATTTAAATTTGGAAATAAAATTATTTTCCTTCTGGAGACTGCATTTGGGCTGAGAAAGTACGTGAAACTACTTCTGACATCATTACTAAACCCCAGATATGCAAAACTACTTCTTCAGGATACTGAAAAATCCTCATAATACTTTACCTGGAATTTTTTGTGAAGCCATTGGTGTTTTCTCCTTTATTATTTTTTTTTAATTTGTTTGTTTTATTTTGTTTGTTTTCCATTTTGTATTTGTTTCATTTTGGGAGATTTCTATTGCTCTCATTAAGGTTTGTTTTTTTCTTCAGTATATAATCTCCTGCTAACACCTGTATTAGTTTTCATAGGCTCCTGTAATAAATTACCACAATCCAAGTGGCTTAAAAGAGCAGACTTAATTTGCCACAGCTCTGGAGGCCAGAATCCAAAATCAAGATGTCAGCAGGGCCACACTGCCCCTGGAGGATCTACAGGAGAATTATTCCTTTCCTCCTTCAGTTTCGGGTAGCTATGGCCATTCTTTGGCTTGTGAGTATCTCTGCTTCTTCCTCATGCCACTCTCTCTTCTATGCGTCTCTTATAAGAACACTTGTCATTGGATTTCATATTGCCTAGATGACTGCCTTAAGATCCTTAATTACATCTGCAAAGATGTAATTGAATTACCTTATTTTTATGAATGAGGTAACATTCACAGGATCCAAGGATTAGGATATGGACATCTCATTTTGGGAGCTACCATACCATCCAGTCTATTTATCATCTCTAGAAATGTGATGGTTCTTTTATTGTAATTTCTATATACCTATTTAATATATTCCTTTCCCTTTTTGAGTATAAGGAATAGAATTATAAGAGTTTTTAAATCCCTTTTCCTAATTATTGTGTCATTTATGTCATTTCTGTGTCTTTCAGGTTTTTAAATCTCATTATGAGTCATATTTTTCTGTTTCTTTGCATGCATGGTGATTTTTGATTGAATGACAGTTATTTTCAGTTTCAACTTTTTGAGTATTGGATATATTGTATCCTATAAATACTCTAGAGCTTTGTTCTGGGATGTGAATATGTTATTTAAATTTAATTTGATGATGGTAAGCTTACTTTTAATCCTTGTTTATCTAGGACCATTTTGTTTTACTAATGAGGTGATATCTTTCTAAGTATTCTATCTGATACCATATGAATTAGGAGATTCTCTACTCTGGCTATAAGAAATATGAACTATTCCTGATCCTGAGTGATCTATAGTCCTTCTCAAGTTTCTAGGTGCTTCTTTCCCTCGTTCTTATGGACTGAGATGTGTATCTCGAAATTCATTTACTGAATCCCTAAACCACAATGTGACTATTTTTGGAGACAGAGCCTTTAAATAGAAAATTAATGGTAGATGAGCTTGTAAAGGTGAAGCTCTAACCCAATATTCATGGTATCCTTCTAAGAAAAGGAAGGAACGTCAGGGATTGGTGTGCACAGAGAAGAGTCCATGTGAGGACACTGCAGGATGGCAGCTGTCTGCAAGCCAAAGAAAGAGGCCTCAGGAGAAACTAAACCAGTGGATTTCCAGCCTCTAGAATGGTTAGAAAATTAATTTCTGCTGTCTTATCCACCCCTTCTTGGCATTTTGTTAAAGTACACTTAGTAGATTAATTCATTGGCCTTGCCCACTTTCCACTTAGGGGGAACCAAGCCCTGCAGACCTGGGCAGCTCTAGCTTTGTGCAGCTCTCTCCTCTCTGATGCTTTTCCCTGTGAACTCTCACTGCCCTTAGACTCCTGGGTCTTCCAGTTCTGTTCTGACAAGAAGGCTCAACAGTGTGTACACGCCAACTGGGTTTAATTTAACTTCTAAATCCAATGCATTTCCAAACCTTATTTAAAAAGAGTTATTCTCAAAATAAATAAATAAATAGATAGATAGATATAAAAAAGTTATTCTCAGAAATAAACAGTTATTTTTAAGTGCATCCCTGCAAAATAATGAAATAATGATCTTAGAATACGTAGGGAGAGCAGTAAAAGGTTGGAGCTGTTAGACCCCTCCACTTCAAAGTTCTATGTGGTCGTCTTTTGATACTTGTCACTACGGAATTTCTCCCAATATTATATTTTCATTATATAGTACTATGTATTTTTTAACCATAAATTTTATGCCATTTTTCCTAGAAAAAAATTTGTTAGGTGAGCCCTCCACATGACTCAGTACTGATGACAAATTTTTTAGATTACATATTATATTACATTTCATATATATGTGTGTGTGTGTGTGTGTGTGTGTGTTTGCGTGTGAATGTATATATGAAAGTGGATAATATATACCCACCACCATCAGCTATTGATTTGGCAAATTTATCCAATATCTACTGATGCTGTGCAATTACATATGAAGATTTAACTCAGATTTTCCTGTCTCCTTCAAATACCTCATAACAATATTGTTTGTTTCCATTAGCTTTCTCTTTACCCATAAATAGTAATATTATATGTAATTGCTTAAGATCAAACTAAAAAGGGGCACCTGGGTGGCTCAGTGGGTTAAAGCCTCTGCTTTCAGCTCAGGTCGTGGTCCTGGGGTCTGGGATTGAGCCCCGAATCAGGCTCTCTGCTCAGCAGGGAGCCTGCTTCCTTTCCTCTCTCTCTGCCTGCCTCTCTGCCTACTTGTGATTTCTGTCTGTCAAATAAATAAATAAAATCTTTTAAAAAAATTAAAAAATACAAGAAAAATAACTTAAACTCCTGAAATTAGTCTTGTAATCACAAAAAATATTTTTATTCAATTATTATTGTCATTGTATTATCTACTAATAATTATGAGAGTGTGGCATTATGCATACTCTGTGTGACAGATATGAACCTTTTGTTCTCAGATACTTTCTATGCCCTATTACCTGTTCTTCTTAACAGCCCAGTGGGGAGACCCTAGAGGCCATGTGTCCCAGTGCATTTCCCAATAGCCCAGGCCAACTCATTTCAGTCTGGGTTTGTTCAGTGTGAAATGCTGGTAGGATTTTAGAGCATGAAAAGATAAGAGAAGCTTGTTATTTTCTCTTCTTTTTATCTAGCAGAGTCTCGTCATCACTGCCTCTTTTCTGTAACTAGCAGATCTCCAAGAAAATCTTTGTAATTACAGCTTTTGCCTGTTGGATTTGTCCTCTGAGCTCTAGCAATATCACTTACATCACATATGAAACCTATTGTCTACATTAAATTCTCACTATTCTAAATACTTAGGGTAGTTTATTTGTAGTATATATTGTCACTAAAATAATTTATATTGTAAAATCCTCACTAGAATATTAATTTTTCACATTTTTCCCTAAGGAAATAGGTAAGTTTAAATTGATAAATTAGTGAAATAGAATGGTCCATAACATCTCAATGAGTCAAGAGTTTTATCCTCAAGATGAATATGAAAATGGGTGACTTAACTAGTTCAATCATGTGAAATATTAAGGAAGAGGACATCAGTCAGCTGTTATTAATCTCTATATAGAGCTGAATAAGAAAAAAACAAAGTGTTTCAGAATGAACAAACAGCTGCTAGCAAAATAAACCAATTTAGGAGGAATTGTAACTGAAAATCAGAATGCCCGATAGGATAGAGCTTTTATATTGTATACAGATATATACCAGAAAAAAAAGTATTTTTTTTTTAATTTTATTTTTTATAAACATATATTTTTATCCCCAGGGGTACAGGTCTGTAAATCGCCAGGTTTACACACTTCACACCACTCATCATAGCACATACCCTCCCCAATGTCCATAATCTCACGCCCCCCAACCCCCCTCCCCCCATTAACCCTCAGTTTGTTTTGTGAGATTAAGAGTCACTTATGGTTTGTCTCCCTCCCAATCCCATCTTGTTTCATTTACTCTTCTCCTACCCCCTTAACCCCCCATGTTGCATCTCCTCTTCCTCATATCAGGGAGATCATAT